>NW_011364979.1:0-2323 GCF_000735185.1 Notothenia coriiceps
CTCACTGAGTTGATTCTCCCCCCTTCCATCTTGATGTTTCATGGCATCTCTTATGACCATTTATTAATGAGTTACTACCATTTATAACTGGTAAAAGGGAGCCTTATTCTAAAGTGTGAAACACATCACCATTTATTAATGAGTTACTACCATTTATAACTGGTAAAAGGGAGCCTTATTGTAAAGTGTGAAACACATCACCATCTATTGATGAGTCACTAGCATTTATAACTACTGAAATGGTGCGTTGTTTTTAAGTTTAATACACATGTCCATTTATGAATGAGTTATAACATTCTCGCTAACCTAATACACATTTTTCACATGAAATGCAAAGTAAGTTGCAACAGAGCCAAGCAAAACATTTTATTCACATATGAAGAAAATTAGGACTGTTGATGGGTGATACACATATTTATACATAAAAGCTTTTCTCAGACATAAATTAAAGACTTGGTAAGACATAATGGTACTCAGACTGGAAAGGCTTTGTGTATATTCTTGAACAAGCGTCCAAGCAGTCCATCAGGGTGAGCAGAGCCAAGCCAAGATGACCATTCAAGACCCTTGAGGTGTTCTTCCAACAAACTCTCTGTACGGTTTCCTCTCAGTCTACGGACATGTCCTTTGACGGTCGACCAAGCTCTTTCTATATGTTGGATATGACTGCCGTCTGAGGGTTCACATACCACCTGCTGTGGTTTATGGTGTAGTGGTTGTACCCCTTGTTACTCAGCACTCTCCTGTATGCCCTCCACTCATCACTAATAATGCTACTTCCTGACTTAACATGCCATCTAATCAGAGGCACAAGGTGGCATCTTGATCTTTTCTCCACTAGTGTCAACACTAGTCTCCGCTTTTGTCTTTAACTCTCATCATTCCAAAGACCCATTTCTTCCTTCTCCAGGTATGTCCAAAGCGTCCACGTTCATACTAACTAAAAATAAATCATAACATCATCTTAGTTACGATACGATATTACTTTATTTGTCAGATCAAGTCTGAAATTTGACTTGCGTCACAGCAGCTCCATGTCCAACACCAACAGACAAAAATACATGAAGCACAAACAACAAACATTTAACATAACAGCACAATCAGTGAGAGAAAAGCTGCTCAAAGAGCCTTCAGCGTCCATTTGATCTGGGATTCAGCTCTGTATTTACTGTGAGGATTGACTGATGCACAAAGGATGCTTCAGTCTGTATCTCCGATTAGATGGTAGCAGTTCATATTCGCTGTTCAGAACATGGTTTGGGTCAGAGATGATGTTGTTGGACAGCCTCACTAGGTTGTTATGATAGGCTGAGTCATAGAGTCTCTGACAGGGTTGACCAACAATCTTTGAGCAGATTTTTAACAGGTGGAGCAGTTTTGATTTTAAAGCTGCTCACAAACATTTGTACCAGGTAGTATTGCAGTACTGTAGGATGGACATGATCACAGATGTAAAGAACAACAGAATAATTTCTCTGCTCACCCCACCTAAGACAGAAGAGAAAATAAATTGAAATATGACATTAATAATTGCAATATACACACATCTTATTGTGAGGTTAATTTCACATACACTACGCCGCTCTTCAACACTACTTTGACGTTATCTTGTCTACATAATCGATCATAGCAAATTTAAATGAACCTTATCAATACATAAAGTTACCTACCTAATACAATATCTCTCTAACTTACAAGGATGACCTTATTTTACCAGCCTCAAACAGAAGCCGTTTGTTCTACAGCAGGGATGGGCAACTTTGATGGTGGTGGGGGCCACATAATTGATGTACTGGCCGCCAGGGGGCCGCAGATTCACTTGGAACACACACACACAAAAATTCCATGTGTTGTATGTAATTATTAACAAATATACTAAGTCTGACATCTTCATTGTCATTTTACAATCAAAGGGAACATCCCCAAAAAATGGGAACATCCTCTAATAAGCTCACTAAAAAAATATCAGTTCACAGAAAGGTTATATTTCATTTTTACAAGTGGCATGTTTGTATTGAACAGGTTATTAAACAGTGGAATAAAACGATTTTAAACTATTGGAAAGCACGGAAGAATGTGTGTGTATTGAGATTAACCATTAAGATGACATAAACATGAAGTCATGAACACTAACCCAGATATTAGTTGTCTAACTTGAAACTAAAACACTTGTAGCCATTCAAAGCATTCCCCTTATTCCACAATAAGGGGAATGTCAACACAGACACATGTCAGCCCGCACTCTGCTGTTCCTCAGCACCACTCCCCCTCCCTCCCGCTGAAATTATGAATGAAAAGCGTAGTAATCATAGATAACACGGCA
>NW_011364980.1:0-5134 GCF_000735185.1 Notothenia coriiceps
AAAAAAGCTTTCTCTCGCTTTCCTTCTCATACTACCTGTCACTTTCCCTCTAATCTTCCTGTGGTTATTGTTTCTCTGTTTTCTCCCGGCCGTTATAAAAACATTTTAGGCTAGTAAAAGTTGAAACATCGCTCTGTGCCGCTGCAGAATGTAGTGGACTCGCGGGAGCGGGTAGAGGACGCGCGAGAGCGCGCAGCTGGCGGTCCGCTCCGGGGCTCAGTCTGCATTTCATCCAATTTTGCATTAACGAAACAATTTCACAACAGACCCTGGCAAACACACAAATCAAATGATTACAATGAGTGACTTACTTTTCCGCCGTCAAAGCACTGCTTCTTGAACAACTCTTCTTTGCAGAGGAAAAAATCCTTCGATTTGTCCCGATGCAGAGGATGTTTTGTTCGGAGATGCCGGTCCAATTTGTTCATTTTCAAGCTTTCGTTACTGAGCACCTCTCCACATAAGACACACTGAGGCCGCTCCTCTCCATTTCTAACAGCTTTTGTGAAGCCAACGTTTAAAAACTCCTCTTTGTATCGTCTTTTTGCCATCATGTACGATCGGGATTAATCAACAGACAATAAACAATAAACAGACGGCGCGAAAACTTTCGCGGGGGACGCGTCAGAGTTGATACAAATACAATCTTTTAATTTTTGTTTATTTGTAGTTAGAACATTTAATAATTCAATATACAATGCTATATATGCATAATTTCATTTTCAAAATAAAAAATAAAAAAATAATAAAAAAAATTGTATTTGCAACGCAGCCATCAGCTCTGACGCTGTGTGTGTGTAGCAATGCATTTAACATGGCGACCCAATCAAAACGGGTCCGCGACCCATTTTGGGTCGTGACCCTGAGTTTGGGAAAGGCTGGACTAGAGGAGGTGTAGAAGTTCACCATCATCGTCTTTGGCAGGTTGAATTTCTTCAGCTGCCTCAGGAAGAACATCCTCTGCTGGGCTTTTTTGAGGTCCTGGGCGATGATGGTTCCCAGGAAGCGGAATGACTCCACAGCAGTTACTGGGGAGTCACACAGAGTGATGGGGGCGGGTGGGGCTGTGTTCTTCCTGAAGTCCACAACCATCTCCACTGTATTAAGAACGTCGAGCTCCAGGTGGTTGTCCCTACACCAGGTCACCAGATTGTCCATCTCCCACCTGTGGGCAGACTCGTCCCCACCAGAGATGAGTCCGATGAGGGTGGTGTCGTCTGCAAACTTCAGAAGCTTGACAGACTGGGGACTGGAGGTACAGCTGTTGGTGTACAGGGAGAAGAGCAGAGGGGAAATAACGCAGCCTTGAGGGGAACCGGTGCTGATGGTCCGGGGGTCAGAGACGTGTTTCCCAGCCTCACGTGCTGCTTCCTGTCAGACAGGAAGTCTGTGATCCACCTGCTGGTGGAGTCAGGCACGTGCAGCTGGGAGAGCTTGTCCTGCAGCAGAGCCGGGATGATGGAATTGAAGGCGGAGCTGAAGCCCACAAAAAGGATCCTGGCGTTGGTTCCTGCTGTGTCCAGGTACTGGAGGAGGAAGTGAAGGGCCATGTTGACAGTGTCATCTACAGACCTGTTGGCTCTGTAGGTAAACTGCATGGGGTCCAGGAGGGGGTCTGTGATGGATTTGATGTGGGACAGGACAAGGGGCTCAAAGGACTTTACAACCACAGAGGTCAGGCGATGGGTCAGTAGTCATTTAATCCTGTGATCCTTGATGATGGTGGAGGTTTTGAGGCATGCTGGTACGTGGCATGTCTCCAGTGAGGTGTTAAAGATGTCAGTAAACACCGGAGACAGCTGATCGGCACAGTGTTTCAGGGTGGAGGGGGAGACATTGTCAGGGCCAGCAGCTTTTCTGGTTCTGAGTTTTTTTAAAAGACTGTTTACATCTCTCTCATTGATAGAGATAATTTGGTCTGTCGGGGGAGGGCAGTGGTGTAGGAGAGTGGGACACTGAAGGGGAGGGGGACGTGGAGGTGTGAGACTGAAGCTGTTGGGAGGTGTCATGGGGGATGGTGTCAGGACTGAACTCTTTAGGCGCTTTCACACCGCAGTACTTTTCCCAGGAATAGTTCCAATAGTTCCTGGGATTTTGCGTTCACACCAAAAATATCTGGAACTAAAGCTTTTCACCCCTTTTTAGTCCCTGCTAGAGAGCAGGGACTTTCCTGGTTAGAAAAAGTTTCCAATTTCTGATTAGCTGGGCAAATTGCAAACCACGCTATTTGCTAGCATTAGCATTATTAGCATTAGCCCAGCACACCAACGGAGAGAGACTAACTTATGGCAACACAAAAGAAAACATGGGAGCGGTGGAGTGATGAGGAGGTGTCGGCCTTCTGGCGATGTACTCGGAAGGCTTCAGTAGAAGCTGCTGGAAGTCCCAGCAGCTTCTACTGAAGCCAGTCCCCAATTCCGGGGACTTCCGGCCGGGGACTTCGGGAGGCAGTATACGCCGTGAAGTTGTTGCGGCCTGCCAGTAAACCCAAAGCAAAAGAAGAAGAAGTGACGTCAGCGGCCCGCTCAGAGACTTAATTCCGGTGTGAACGCGATTTACTAGATAGCTCCAGGAAATAAAAGTTCCGGGGAAAAGTTCCGGGAACTATTCCTGGGAAAAGTACTTGGAGTGAAAGCGCCTTTTGTCTTTGTAGCGGCAGTAAAACTAATTCAGGTCATTTGCAAGGCATCGGTCGTTCATGGAGAGTGAGGCTTTTGGCTTGTAGTTTGAGCTTATAAATGATTGTATCCCAATTACTAGTTCTCATAGACTTTTTGCATTGAATTATCTACTGTGTATAAGTTTTGTTTGGCTGCAAGGCCAGTTTAATTTAAATTTGGAATATGATGGTCACTGAATGTTGAAGGTATTTTAATATTTTACTAATATAATTGGTCCATTTGACCAAACCGGTAGACATCTTAAAGGGGCCCCGTTATGCTCATTTTCAGGTTCATATTTGTATTCTGTTCCACTACTGTGACATGTTTCCATGCTTTAATGCTCAAAAAGTTCTTTATCTTTCTGCCTGTGCTGCAGCACCTCTTTTCACCCTCTGTCTGAAACCAGAGCCCAGTCTGCTCTGATTGGTTAGTTGCCGGCTCTGTTTTGATTGGTCAACTGCTAAGTGATGCCCTGCCCCTTAGCGATAGCTAATAGAAGCATGAGCTTTACATGGTGATGTCATTATGTTACGAAAGTAAACAAAGTATTCCAATGGATGCGTTTCAGGCAGGTGCAGGGGGGCGGTAGCGTGAGAGAGAAACTCCTCTGGAGGGAACACAGGGATTTCAGCCTTAGCAGAACACTTTAAACACCCTATAGGAAATGAAAAACCCCAAAGAGCACAATAAGCCCCCTCTAAATGACACATGGGTTAGGATATTGCGAGTGTAATCGTACCTGATCTCTGGCAGTCTACATGTTGCATCTGCATGCGGTCCATGCTGGGCCCTGGTTCCTGAAGCTCCTCCTTGTCCAGGTCCCAGTCCAGATCCAGACCTCCAGAGCAGTGCAGACCTTCACCGACCATTGGACCACTCGGGGCGTCACACACCTTCCTGTATGCCATGTAGTGACCTGGATTTCAAATCACACACAGTTTCCAGATATCTTTAATTTCTATACTTTTCCAACCCAGTCTCACGGCATTTTATGTTATAGTCACGAAATGTAATCTATTGATTCGTGTTCACCAACACGATTTTCTCCTTTTTTTCGTGTCACACAGAACGATTTTAAAAGCAATGTATTTCTATTGATAGTATGTTTCGTGCCTGCACCACGTATTTTTGTCCGGTCGGGTCTTGGAAGACCGGAAGCTGTGTGGTTCATAAAAACATTTTCTTACTCAATATCAAGCCACGATCATTGTTTTTATTTTAAATTGTATAATGTCTGACTTTTTTTGCCGTCCGTGAGGAAAATAAATGAGGCTCAGAATAATGAAATCTGTGTTGTTTTGTTTTTTAAATGTACTTCTAATTTGTTATTCTTTTCTAACAAAAACACACAATTATCCTTGTTTTTATTTATTTGTTTGATTCTATAATGTCAGGCTTTTTTGCCATCCGTCAGGAACTGAATTTCAAAATAAAGTCATTAATAATATTATGTATGAAATTATTTTGTCTATTAACTAGAGCGCCGGGTCATATTATGACCGTCTTTTCTATGTTGCTGTGGGGTTTTTGCATCGGTTTGGGGTTTAAATAGCTTGGGTTCATGTTAATTTACAAACTCTTCAACTAGAACCCTAGTTATATATAAAAACATTTTAGAAGGCCTCACAAAATACTTTAATGTGAAGGAATGTGTGTATAACAAAAAACATCCGTCATAAACAATACCGGAAACAGACGTAGGCCTATATATGGAACATTTTGAGCGTCATTGTGATACACCCACTGAACTGATTACCCAAGATCCTCAGCTATGGTTGAAGCTCGGTATTTGGATGTTTTAGCCCTATGTCTTACGCGATATGAAATCCGAAAACATTTAAAAAACCAACGAAAATAATACTTTATTCCGAGTGTGCTTGCTTTTCTCTATGAAAGTCATCACATAACGGCATTGTAATAAACGCAGTGGCGTAACTATCGACGGTGCAGCCGGTGCAACGCACCAGGGCCCAGAGCCGGCCAGGGGCATGTCATGTGATACCTTGCGTGATGAGCGAACCGTTTAATCAACCTGTACTGTACTGTAGTTCTGTACTGTAAGTTCGGCAGCATTATAAAAAATGTAATAGCTTGCATTTATAATGTACAGCAAACCAAAGCACAAGAGCGGCGCTCAAAAGAGAAAGGACAAGAGAGAGTGTATGTCCATGCGTGTGTGAGCCAAGCGGCAAACTCTGGGGAACAGCCGGGACGCCAATATATGGAAGTGCAACACACTGCAGTTCATACATGGGCCGCTAGGGACTGACTGCAGAAAGGAGCAATTTCCATAGACCCCCATGTTAAAATGCCCAACTTTACAGCAGAAAAAAACATGTTTCTACCCATGGATGCAATAAATATTATTATCGATATAGTTAGATTCCACCTTCATGATTATGAATCTGTGAGTGAATTGTTTTCTAACACAACCCTTTTATTTATATTAGGTCTTAAAGTTTTTGCATAAA
>NW_011364981.1:0-1907 GCF_000735185.1 Notothenia coriiceps
GAGTGATAAGGTGTGTGTGTGTGTGTGTGTGTGTGTGTGTGTGTGTGTGTGTGTGTGTGTGTGTGTGTGTGTGTGTGTGTGTGTGTGTGTGTGTGTGTGTGTGTGTGTGTTACCTGAGGAAGGTGTACTCTTCTTGCTGCAGTAAAGCCCAGAGAGAGGAAAGTTCAGCTCTGGAGTAGCCCCTCCCCCTTTTCCTCAGCTCCTCCCCCCACAGCCTCGATATGTTCCTTTTTCCTCCTCCTCCTCCTCTTCCTCTTCCTCTTCCTCCTCCTCCTCCTCCATCACCATCTTCATCCTCCTCTTCCTCCGTCAGACCCAGAGAGTTTCGTACCTGAGGAAAGAGGTCTGATTTCTTACTCTCAGGTATAAAGTGTTTTATTGATCCAGGTGAGTTTATTTGATCAGGATTTAAAGAAAATCCCTTCCTTCAAAATAAATGAATACTTATCATGGGTTAGGATTTAGACGCCCGAGGCTTCCTTCAAAATAAAAGCATCTGCATAATGATGATTACCTCCATGGTGGCGTAGAGAACGACGTCCATCGGGGAGAGCTCCTCCGCCGTGTCCTGATAACAGAAATACTTCTTCATTTTAAATACACTTTTTCATTTTTAAGACATTATTTCAAATGTATTAAAAAGTCACATTTTAATTCTTTCACAATGTGAAGAGTGGAAATACTTGTTCAGCATTTCCACTCAGAGCTTTTTGTGATATTTAGATTTTTTTAAAAAGATTTTTTGGCATTTTTCACGTAAAATATTTAGTTTTTTTAATGTTATTATTTTTTTATAACGTCAAGATTTTCTGCAAGATTGGATCAAAGGTCTGAAAACTCTACGGAACCTTTCAATGGATTTATCTGCACGTTTTCATTCATTACATTCGGTCTCTTTGCAAAAATATATGAAGGAATTAAATACTTTTTCAGACTTTTTTGTAGTAATTCTTTAATTTAATAAATCTTTTTTTGTTATTTTCACTTAAAGTATGTAATGACTTTAAATGTTATTCATTTCTTCTCATTTCAATATTTTCTGAGTCACATTATAATCATATTTTCTTCATTTCCGTTGAAACTTTATTCCTTTTTAATTACAAAGGTCAACTTAGTTTTATTTTATATGATTCTTTCAAGTTTTCGTCACATTTTCATTTCTTTTTGTTGGAATATCTAAATCACATTTTTGCAAAAATATATATGAAGATTTTTTTGTTATATTTTGATATTTTTTTGCCATTTTTACTCAAAATATTTAGTGACTTTAAATGTTATTATTTCTGAGTCACATTTGAACAATTTGTTCTGCATTTCCATTGAGAGCTGGACACTGCTTTCTTCCTAACTAAAGTGAGGACCTGGTACTCGAGGATGTTGAGCGGCTCGTAGGAGGAGAAGTTCTCCATCTTGGACTTCAGGATGACGGTGCTTCCTCTCCACTCGGCCTCCATCACCTTCTTCCCGTTCTCGTAGTAAAGGCATCGTCTGAACTGCAGCAGCCCCCCCTCACACAGGTCAGAGCACATGTCTCCAGACACCGAGCCGTCCCTGAACTCACCGCACTGCACACAGGAACACATTCAGGGCTTAGTCTCAGGATGTGTAGAAACACCACTAGGCTGAGGTCACAGGCTCCAGCAGAGCAACACAACAACACAGACCAGATAGTTCAGAGCGAGGAGAGTCTCTGTGACGTGTACGAGCAGTCGCTTTACGGCCATTTCATCCATGCTTCATGCTGACATATCTTTCAGCAGAAGCATCATCATTATTATTATTATTATTATTATTATTATTATTATTTGTAGGTAGCCTATAACCAAACTTTAGCTGCAAATTAGATTCAATTGTATTTATCAATTCAATACAAAAGTTAAGACAAAGTAAATTGGCTCTGTGTCTGG
>NW_011364982.1:0-8165 GCF_000735185.1 Notothenia coriiceps
CTCATGCACACACACACACACACACACACACACACACACACACACACACACACACGCCCTCACACACACATGCCCTCACACAGAGCAGCTCCTAATTTCATTCCACTAATACAGTTTCAGTATTTACAACCTGCTTGAGAAAACATGTTCCTGCTTGATTAGATTAAACAAGAGTTTGTGTGTGTGTGTGTGTGTGTGTGTGTGTGTGTGTGTGTGTGTGTGTGTGTGTGTGTTTACATGCATGACACGACAGGTGAGGCAGGAAGACAGCACTAGACATTATAAAGGGAGAAGGGGACGGACGGAGAGAGGGAGAGAGGGAGAGAGAGACCAGACCTTAATTCTCTATTCAGGGAGGTGGTGTAGATCGTTAGCTAAATAAATTAGAGCCTTGCGGCTGTGGATATCACACTGCCATATGTCAGCGAGAGAGAGAGAGGAGGAGGAGGAGGAGGAGGAGGAGGAAGAGGAGGACGAGGACGAGGAGGAGGAAGAGAGGGAAAGACTGGTGGAGAGGAAGAGAAAAAAATGTGTTTGCTGCATTAAGTGTGAATAAATACATAGGAATGGCAACAGAAACAGATGTGGCCTCAGCGAGCAGAACGTGTTGGTGAGGAGGGGGTGACGAGAGGAGAGGACAGGAGCTAATCCAGTAGAGTTGAACTGAGACCAGAGTTAAGCACATATGAGCTTGTACTCTGCCCTGGGCACACACAAACACACACACACACACACACGCACACACACACACACACACACACACACACACACACACACACACACACACACACACACACACATAGATAGGGTGTGAGAGAGAGATTAATAAATCAGCATATAGCATTTGGATTAGTATGAGGGAGAGAAAGTGACAGTTGAGGCGTCGGATGACCTTGTCCAGTCGACCACAAACTCAGCTACTACAAACCAGCATTTGGCCCACTGTCATCACAAACTTGAATTATAACACTTCAACTATAATGGTGGACACTTCATTTACTCCAGTGGTGGTACTGTCCTTTTTTTGTTTATTATTAAGAGTTGTTGGCATTGGCCCACTAAGGCAGTACAAAGATATAAAGTCATTTTGTTAAAGTTAACTACAAATTAGTAAAGCATGTGTGCATATATTTGATCTCAGAGCAGGACTGTTTTCTAAAGTCAATCTTCAATTCCCGGGTAGTAAAAGTTTACTGCAGCTCACAAAAAGAAATGTTCTGCTTCTGATAATGAATAAACATCGTTAAATGTGTTTCTACTATGGCTAGCTTAGCTGATTAACGTATAAGATTAGAGGAAAACCTCCCTGAAAGTCAGACATAGTGTAAAGCAACACTGAAATAGAGCATGACTGATATCAATTAAACATATCATATAATCATAATATTGACCATACTGTCTTTTTGTATAAATAAAATACACGCACATTTTTAATTTGAGAACTTTAACTTAATTGTTCTTTACACTCGCAAAACATCAGTGCAAAAATACTGATAGGCATGTCAGACTCAATGTGTCAACGTGGCCTGAAGTCTTAACTTTTAGAATAAGCCGTCAAACCCTGCTATAGTATCATGGAAATGTTGGTGGCATCACAGACCTCAGGACTCCTGAGTGTGAGCGCTGACAGTGGAGTGACAGCATCAGTCAGTGTGAGGTGAGTAACGTTAATGTAAGCAGCTAATGCTACTTCCCAAGCACACTGGCCCTGAACTCCCTTCCGTCAAAGGCAATATATAAATCATAAACTAATTTATTAAGCATGAAATGGGCTCGTTTATCATTGTTGGAAACATTCAACTTAGATAGATGATTCAGGTCAACACAGGAAAAATGAAACTATCATTGTTTTGGCAGCAGTGACCAAAGAAATCTGTTTAGGTGTGGACAAAATGCTGCATTGTAAAAACTAATTTAGAAAAATACCTCTACATACAGTATATGTGTGGAATATGCCTAGGGATAACTAAACACCCCCACTGGAAATCATTCTTGTGTTTTCACAGGATACTTGCTGGCAAATTAATTGTTATGCCCTCTGGCTTTCTTACCTTGACTTCCCTTATTTTCATTCTGTGTCTGTATTAAATACAAGGACACCACAATCAGGCAGACATGCAGACACACAGACACACACACACACACACACACACACACACACACACACACACACACACACACACACACACACACACACACACAGCTGTAAGGCACCACACCCCATTTGTCCTTCTATTCTTGCCCAAAGCCCCGCCTAATGCTGCCAGGCCTGTAACCTAATGCTTTTAGCTGCATGTCGTCCAAGATAGAGTTACCAACCACATTCACCAAACACCCTCTCCTGCGACTCACTCAATCTCTCACACACACACACACACATGAGGGAAAAAGGGTTCACCCAGAATCATGCAACAGTACACATACATCGGGCCTCAGACAGACAGCTGGTGCCAAAGGGTGCAGTTAGTGGATCCCCCCTCTGGGATGGGTTACCACCCCCTCTACCATGTATAGAGCCAGAGGGAGACAGGGACGTGAAGTGAGATTAAAGGAAAGGAAGTAGGGACAGGAGAGGGGAAGGGGGAGAGGGAAGTGACAGACAGAGCAAGAGGAGTGGGAGAAATGAAAAGGGAAAGTTTCTGCAGAGGCTGGATGTAATGTGACACCACAGAGGGGGGGAAATGACAGCATGGAAAGACACAGTCAGTCCATGAAGGGAGAGAGAGAGCACCGAAAAGAGAAGGAGAGGGAGGAGACATGAAAGAAGATTTGAAGTCCTTGAAATTCAAAATGTGGAAACTACTGGCAGTGTTAACCTCATATGCTCAGATGCACTAAGCCTCTCTCTCTCATAATGCTTGTCACCACATTCTACGGTGTGTACTAAGGTAGGTGTTCTGTTTTAATGTTTTTGACAGGAAAATGAAAAATTAATACTGTTACGAATTTCATGAGAAAAACACTTAAACTGGTGTGTGTGTGTGTGTATGTGTGTGTGTGTGTGTGTGTGTGTGTGTGTGTGTGTGTGTGTGTGTGTGTGTGTGTGTGTGTGTGTGTGTGTGTGTGTGTGTGTGCGCGTCTGTGTGTGTGTATACTTTGATAGCTGCTCTACTCACTCGCAGTTGGCTTATTCATAATTATCTCAAGTTTTGTGATACATTAGCTCAATATGTTTTTATTGTGTCGAGTAATTTATGCATGCATATTCGAGGTGAAGGGACAAATGAATTAACCTTGCATTACATACGGTATTGTTCCAATGCCGACACACACATAAACTAAACACACCCTCGCTCTATTCATTCATGACAATATTTGTGTCTGAAGCCTGCTGTGTGTGATTGTGTGTTTGTGTGAAAAGAGAGAAAGAGCCAGCTGTGTCATTATACAAGCCTAATACATCCATGATGCATGCTAATTGAATTTAGACAAGCAATGGACAGGAAGACCAGGAGGTGAGAATAGAGAGGGAGACGGAAAAGTGACTGAGAGAAGGAGAAAGAGAGAGGGGTGGGTGCTGAGGATTGAGAAAGTCTTTCAGCAGTGATTGTGTTGAGCGTGTTGAAAGCAGCTGGTTGAAAAGCCCATTCAAATACAAACACACACAGCAATTATCAGCACATTTGACGCACAAAAACACTCAGATACAAAAGGTATACACACGTACAGCCCACACACACACCTTGATGAGCAAATGACAGCCAAATAAGCCAGTGTGTCGGATAAAGTGACTCTGAAAGCACATAATAAAGTTGATATTGCCAAGAAGTATCAGTACTAAGCACAAACACCAACACACACAAAGGCCATTCAAGGTGTGTTTGCCAGGCATGAGGAGCTGTTTAGAAATTATGGTAGCACTAATCAGCATAATGTTTGCCTCGAGCCGTGGACTGACATTTAGAGCAGAGGATTATTGGAGCAAAACCCACACACTGCCTTTCAGTGAACACTATCATATTATTACACAGAACTATTATAGATTGCTGTTATAATACCGATGTTACAAGGGGCCGCATGAGAATTTGTGGTTCCACAGCTTGAGTCGACCCATCTTTTGTCCATGTGTGAAATATTTACCATAGATAGGCACAAATTGGTTCTCAGAGTCTGAGCAGGTGTGTGTCTGCCCATGAATGCGGGATAAAGAGCAGAGTTGTGCACTGTGCTGTGGTGACAGTAAACAGTTCTCATGGCTTCACTTAAAAAAATCATGCCAACGATTTGGAGTACTGTAGGACAGGCTAGGACCTAGGTTGTCCTATTGGAGTCACAGAACATTATTCACTGACAACACGAGGGCTGAGGGCCAAATATATTCTGACTTTTGATATATCAATCACAGGCTTTCCCGAGGAAAATATCAATTACTGCAGCCAATAATATATCTGGAGTGTAATGAAAGAATGTATTACCATGAAACTGATTCAATGTGTGGAGGAACTTTGCTTTTCTCCCTATTTCAAGAACTATTCAAATTCCTCTCATGGTGACAATGACTCAATGGTGACCTTAAGAACTGCTAAAGCGGAATAATTGCTCACCTTCATCTGGTGTATAGCCCGAGCTATTGCACAGATTTGTATTCAAACAAGTTATACAAACCTTTCCAATTAATTCAGCCTTGAGATAAATTCCCAATAGAAAAGACGAACACGCCTCTGATGTCTAAAGGCCGCTACACGCCAACCTGAGACCAAAGAACGCGTACCAAAGGTGCCCCGACTTTTACGGCCGCTACGTCGCCTGCGTTGGCTACGCCACCCGCATTAGCTACGCCGCCCGCCTACGCCACCCGCCTACCCCACCCGCCTAACACACCGCAAAGACTTCAGTCGACGAGTGGCAATAACTGTCCTTACCAGCAGGCAGCGGTAGTGTGTATTCGTCATTCCAAAGAGGCAACAGCCAATCAGAGTGATTTCTTTGGCTGACTTTCTTTCGGCTGCGGGAGGTGTGAAAATGTGCCGTAAAGCAACGACGGTGCGGGACACACCAACCTGAGCAGGGCGCCGCGAATGCCCGACTGCCTCTGACGGCCTCTGATGGCCTCTGACTCCCAAAATCGGGTAGGTGTGTCAGGGCCTTAAGAGTAATGAGGTTTACAAGTACAGTATAGTGACCAGAAGAGGAAGCACCACCATGTAGTCACCGGTGGTCCACAATGAGGAGAAGATGTTGGACCAGGATGAGTGTATTAATATTAGGAGCAGGACTGCAGAATCAGCAGGTAGAGTTTGAGTGAGCCTCAATAAGGGCCAATCACATCAGCTCCTCTCATCCTCTGTATAACGAGCAGACAGTTTAATGGCCCGAGCCGAGACGAGGCCAGCTTCTGTGAGGAATAAAAATGGAGTCATAAAGCAGACTGTACCAAATATGACTGTATAGCAGCCCAAATATTAACATACAGCAACTCAATATGCTCTCAAGGGCAGACAATGTCAATTCTAAGTTGAATTTACATTTCAAAAGACATCAAAATCCCAGTTAATGTGAAGTCATATTACAAGTAAATTACATCAGTGCACTTTGGCAACAACTACAGTAACTTGATGTATATCAAAAACTGTCTGTTTGCCTATCATTTTACTAAGTGTTATATCTGGGTACCTTTACACACTGACTTTAAAGACATTAGAGCGAATATAAAAAAAGAAAACCCTTTGAGTGTTTCTATAATATGTTAGTCCTTTAGAGGCAGCTATTAAAACTCAGGTTTATGTTCATAATTTTTCTTCAAAAAACAGAAATTGCTGTCACAAGTTACAAAACAACAAAGTAACCATTTTGATTAGCTTGAATCGTTTCACCAACAACCAAACATTTTAAATTAAAATGTAAAAAAGCAAGTAAGCACTTCAAACACTTGACAAAGCACAATTGATTTGGGCTAATAATCACCAGTATAATGAAATTGACTGCACTATAAACTGTTGATAGTCTACAAGGCTCAGCAGATTCCATCAACCTGCCTCCTGCACACACTGCTACTGAAGGAAAAAGTCATTCTAAAAAGAAACACGGGATATCATCATTTAAAAAATGCTCCCGTGTGTCAAATGGCTCATTTACAGCCTTTCTAAAGTAATCCATTAGATACAGGTCATGTCCTTTTCCATAAGAGAAGATAATTAAGTGTAAAATGCATTACATATTGTGTTACTTGCTGTCATGTGAAAGCAGCACAAGATGCATGGTGTAATCTGGGGATGTCCTGTATGAAAAATGTAATTTGACTTACCAATTATTATGCTGGAAGTGAAGCCTACTCCTGCATTACAGCCTGTATACGTTTTTTAAGGAACAAAATATGTATACATGTGTTTTATAAATATACTGTTGAATATTGCAGGTTTTTTCCATTCATTCGACTTTTTCGTTGATCATTTCAGGATTTCGTTGTATTTGTAATTTGTATTGCAGACACAAAGAAAACCCAAAACATTCCAGAAAGCATTGTCAAGCCCAGTCGAGTGATGTGGTGACAGAATGACAACACAAACACAACACTGAGTGGCTTTGTTGACTGTGATGAGCATTCTGCTGAGTCAAACACAGCCACCATACTAAACAAGCTGAACCACCGGGCTGAAATATAACTCAAGACGACGGGCGGTATTAGTGTGTGTGTGTGTGTGTGTGTGTGTGTGTGTGTGTGTGTGTGTGTGTGTGTGTGTGTGTGTGTGTGTGTGTGTGTGTGTGTGTGTGTGTGTGTCCTTATGAACTCCAAAACTCTACAGCAGCCCGGCACAGGAGGGTTTGCATCAACAGACAAAACAGGATAATTAATTTCTCTCTTTCGCTTCAATGCTTTCATTTTATTTTCATTTGTTTGCCTTTCTCTCTCTCTCTCTCTCTCTCTCTCTCTCTCTCTCTCTCTCTCTCTCTCAACTCTCACATCCACGAGATAAAGTGAATTCCAGCGAGAGACGACTTGTGATTCAATCCACACACACGCACGCGCACACACACTCGTTTTACAGCAGGATAACAAAATGTCTGTGAGAAAGGTGCGTGTGTGTGTGTGTGTGTGTGTGTGTGTGTGTGTGTGTGTGTGTGTGTGTGTGTGTGTGTGTGTGTGTGTGTGTGTGTGTGTGTGTGCACTTAATGAGATGAATGTATGTGCACCGCACCTTACCAATTACAGAGAGTGGGGGAGAGGAATAAGTGGCAGAAATGAGAGAAAGATATAATGCAGGGAGGGATACAATCGGAGAGAGGGATCTAGTAAGCGAGTAGGGAATTAGACGTACGGTAAAGAAGAAAATTGACAAAGTAAGTCCATTAGCTATTAACCATTTTCTCTCTTCTTGGTCTTTCACTTCATCTGCCTTAATTGAATATCTAAAGATGTTAACTCATATGAACTCTGCATAACGACTGGAGAATCACCCCCAGATATTATCCAGTTAACTTTCCACCCACGCATGCACTAAAACAGGAATTGTCCGTGTCAGAATCGTATTCACTTACAGGAAATACATTTTGTTTAAGCAAAGGGGGGCGCCTGGGTCGAGGAGGCAGGACTCTGATAACACCAAGGTCACATAGCGGTCTTGTTATTTCAGGGGTGTCCAAACTACGGCCCTGGGACCAAATGCGGACCGCGGACCATTTTGAATAAAAAAAGTATAATAAACTTCTGCTTGTCTTATACATTACTTCTTAAATATATATGTTCAAATATATTACACAGTTTTCATGTGTTAATAAGCCCAATTTTCAAATAAATTCAGTCAATTAAAGTTGAAAACATGTTCAAGTTGATAAGAGAAAAGCCATGTAACAAATGTAGATAACAAACAACCTTCAAATATACCCTTCATATTTCCTCTTATTGTAAGCAATCTGAAACTTCTGTTTTAAGGAATGAGCTGCTAACAAAATAAATGAAACCCTATGGAGAGCTGTGATGTAGGCAGTTTTTTTCTTAAGGCATTTTCAAGTATCAAGAATAATTTACCTACATTGGATAGATTTTTCCAATTTGTGACTCAATACAGTGTTTCCCACATCATTTGATTCTATTTGTGGGGGCACGGCACGGCCCCACCCCCCCCGGAAAGAAAAGCCAAAGGCCCCTTAACCTATTCGGGTGACCTACGGATCCACACCCCACATCCCTTAAATGAGAAAATACATGCAAGTTCATGGCTACTTAG
>NW_011364983.1:0-1599 GCF_000735185.1 Notothenia coriiceps
ATGCAAACTATGCATGATTAAAAAGGGACAAAAAGTAGTGCCTACAAAACCTGATTTAAGGGAAGAAGAAAGGTTAAGTGAGGGTCAATTATCTTGAGAAAAAATTACAGAAATATAGGAATTTCGTTAATGTAGTGATCTCATGTGTATCTCAAATAATCTCTACATCACTGGTTTGATTGTGCCCGTCCACCTTTCTTCTATTTAATTCCACTGTAACTCTGCACAGCCTCTCTGTAAGGTGACGTATTAAAAAAAGCAAAAAACTGCAAAAGAAAGTGAACCATCAGCCGAGCAGAAAAGGCACACAATGTCTTCCCCAGCCTGATATGTAAACAAAAGAGATGAAACAAAATACTGCATGTGCGAAAGAATGAGGTTGCGTAATGACATGCATTAATTATATGAGCACATTGCAGTCGGTGTGACCTGCCACTTTTGTTTAAGTGTAACTGTTTCTTTAAATGGACTTTGTACGACTAAAAATAGTTCAGAAACGCATCTGAAAAACGGACATAGAAGTAAGGCAGAGGGGGGGGAAGCAATGCAACAAAAGTCTCCGTCTGGGCTTAAATCAGACATGTCGCATGGCATTTAATTTCAATTTCAACACAATACTTTTGCTACGTACAACTTGATTTAATTTTATATATATATATGGATCTGCTTTGGAGATACAAGAGCTGTTCTTCCAAGGCATCCTGGTCATCTGGCAGTGTACAGTTAGCAGTTTGAATTAAAAACAGTTAAAACAAACAACAAAAGAGAAATGGTAACAGAATTGAGACATATAGGCCACACCAGTCATACCAGTGATATCCATAACACATGCCACCTCAGAGAGTTATGTAAAATGACCACATTTGGGAGGCCTACGTAACTAGATCTGCTTCCATAAATCCTTAAAACCGTTACAAGATGTGCTTTTTCTCAAAGACAGTTTTTCCCCAAGAGCCATCAGTGCTCTTAACATCTGAAATCATACCTTTAATCATCATAAATGTGACTCTGTACATATATACATATATCATTACTATTATTATTATAAATACATACTATTATTATTATTATTTATTACATTACAGATTTTATTTTTATACTACTGGAAACAATTACTGCACTTTATTCCTTATTCCTAAGTATGTATGCTGCGTGTATTTGTTGTCTTGTGTTGTGATTTTTGTTTTGATGGCCCCCTTGAAAGGGAGAAGCATTTATTATCTCATTGTACATGTATAATGACATTAAACGATTCTATTCTATTTTTGCATTTTGTAAATTGTGTAACCTGCATCTGTTAAATACATTAAACTATGTGCAATATATACATTATATACAGTGTTTCCCACAGAATTTGATTCTATTTGTGGGGGCACCGCACCCCCCCCCCCCCCAACGTTCTTGTTGCTCTGTGTTGCGTTGTTAATGAGTGAAACACACCGGAGTTGAGGATCTGTGGGGGTTATTCTCCCAAAAATATAATTTACAATTTAGGCATTTAGCAGACGCCTTATTCCAAAGCGACTTACAATGACCAATTACAGGGACATTCTCCCTGGAGTAACCGAGGGCTAAGTGCCTTGCTCAAGGGCACACTAG
>NW_011364984.1:0-2061 GCF_000735185.1 Notothenia coriiceps
GGTCTTCAAAGGCTAAAATCCCTGTGTTCCCTCAAGACAACTATTTGTAACACTTGCATTATAATGACTAGCAACACATTCTACCTGATAGGCTAAGGGACAGGACCTCTTTAAGCGGTTGGCCAATCACAACAGAGCCGGCCAGCTAACCAATCAGAGCAGACTGGGCTCTGGTTTCAGACAGAGGGTGAAAAGATGTGCTGCAGCACAGACAGTATGAGAACAATAAAGAGCTTTTTGAACTTTAAAGGTAGCATAGGTCTCAGATATATACAAATATATAAAAAACATGTCTATGAAGTGTTTTGCTCAAAATACCAAACAGGTCACCCATTCTAGCCATGCCTCATATCCCTCTGTTTCACTTCCTGTTTCTAAAGTGCTGATTTGGGTATAAAGCTTTAAAAAATAAAAATAATTGATAAATAAAAGAGGAGGGGTCTGAGCTCAACTGGACCCGGCAGCTACTGTCTAAACTAAATACTGCCGTGATGAAACGCCATATCATGGATTATCAAGGATTATCTCTGAAACAGTATGGAGCTCAAAGGCTTTCTCTCTTGCCGGTTATACCACAAGGTGAGTTCCTTTTTACTTCCTGCTTCTTCACACACATGCTCTTCATTACAGGTTAGCTCTGAGTGTTAGCGATGCTAATGTAAACACCGACCATATTACGTCCAAAAGAGTCGGGCATTGTTTCTGATAGCAACGTTTCTGATTGGGCCGTGGGTCCACATTTCAGATATTACGTCATATCGGACGCAAATCTGGATCAGCTCCGTTGTTCCCCCGTTTTTAGAGATTTGGGTACGGAGGAAAAGAGAGAGGGTTTTATTTTCTGACACTGCGTGAGTTCCCGGGGACACATGTTGATGATAAAAAGTGCATTTTGCATGATAGGTCCCCTTTAAAGCATGGAGACATGTCACAGTAGAGCCACTACATACTGATATGAACCTTACGCAGAATATGTCCTCATATTTCAGGCCTATCTCTTCATTGGAACACACTTCTTTCCTCCCCTCCACATAGTGAGTGTTCACCTTACTTTGGAGCCCGGTCTAAATATATTTACCTTTTTGTTTTTGGTGTTTTGGACCTCCATTGTGTCATCGATGCCTCCCTCTGAACCCGTTTCACTACACAACGCCACAGATGCGACTGGACATTTGTAATTCTGCTTTGCTTGGTTATAATTGTCCAATTACTTCTGCTTTTCTGGGTCAAACCTGTTTAGTTTGTTTCTTCTTCTCCCTGTGATAATGACAGCAGTGAACTGGCTTTATCTTAGCAAACATCTGCAGCCCGGCCCTGTGGTGTATATTCCTCTAAACTACAACATTAGACCGCTGACTTCTGGGACTGTGTGTGCAAGACATGTGGAGCTTATGAAAGCAGAACTGATTCTTTCTCCTCCTCCTCATCCTCCTCCTCTTCCTCCCTCTGTCTCTCTCTCATTCAGACTCTGTATTGTCCTATGGAGGCCGATGCCCAGCTGTATTCCCGTGGGGCAAAATGAACAGATGTAACGTAGAGGAAGCGGCTGAGATGAGCAAATTTGACTCTCAAATACAAAAACAATGGAAAATGAGGAAACATGAGTCATCGGGACCATAACTCTCCTCCTCCTCTTCCTCCTCTTCCTCTTATTCTTCTTCATGCTTCACAGGACATTTTGTATTTTTTAATATTTACTTTCCTTCACCATTTGTCCTAGTAAGATATTTTCCTCCGGGGAGATGTAATTCACTAATTCAACATTAAAGACTGCATTTTGTATTTTAATGTTTAATGTATGATTGTTAATATTATTTTTACCAAAGGCATTTTATTGAAAACAACAAAAGCTCTTCTTTGCTTTGTGATATATGGAAAACCTGGAGCGCTGTTAAATAATATATTAACTCAAACACGCATTACAATACTGATGTGAAAATCATTAATACAATGCTAAACAGCTGAGGCTTGTGTCGCATTTTGTGGGCATATAGCGTGATAATCTGTGTATGTGTGTGTGTGTGTGTGT
Source organism: Notothenia coriiceps (assembly GCF_000735185.1). Classification (NCBI taxonomy): domain Eukaryota; kingdom Metazoa; phylum Chordata; class Actinopteri; order Perciformes; family Nototheniidae; genus Notothenia; species Notothenia coriiceps. The sequence goes on from NW_011364984.1 coordinate 2,030, forward strand.
GTGTGTGTGTGTGTGTGTGTGTGTGTGTGTGT
>NW_011364984.1:2248-3082 GCF_000735185.1 Notothenia coriiceps
ACACATACCACCTTCACAGCTCACTTAGAAACATGGTTCACTGAGAACTACACCTGCACACACTAGTCTGTGTTGAGTATGGCGTGAGTGTCACATGTTGTGTTACATGTTGTGATCATGGATGTTGCCCCTCGTTTCTGTTATGTGATGTGCTCTATGTGACATGTACTGTATGTAGTACTCTTTTATCCTCACACCAGTATCTACTTGTCTTTCCTCCTTTTTATTTTATTGTATTTATTTTCTTATAACTAAAGCTGTTGATATATTGTAATTTTAAGGGTGTATATTACCATCTGGCCGGGGACAACAGCTGGAAATTAGCCATTTCGGCTAAAGCTGCTCCATTTACTGTTTTTGTGACAGTTCATCGATGGGGACTGTCCACGACACTATAAATAAATAAACTAAACTAAACTAACAATTTTTCTACGGATTTTGCCAAGAAATATGAATGGGGAATCTTTTAGAGTGAAATATTGATACACATGAAACCTGATTGGTGATTATAAGCTTCTTCTTCTGCTGTTCCCTTTAGTGTTTACTTCCTGTCTGCTTCTTCTGCTGTTCTCTTTAGTGTTTACTTCCTGTCTTCTTCTGCTGTTCCCTTTAGTGTTTACTTCCTGTCTGTCTTCTGCTGTTCCATTTAGTGTTTACTTCCTGTCTGTTTTATTCTGCTGTTCCCTTTAGTGTTTACTTCCTGTCTGTCTTCTTCTGCTGTTCCCTTTAGTGTTTACTTCCTGTCTGCCTTCTTCTGCTGTTCCCTTTAGTGTTTACTTCCTGTCTGTCTTCTTCTGCTGTTCCCTTTAGTGTTTACTTCCTGTCTGTCTTCTT
>NW_011364984.1:3117-8892 GCF_000735185.1 Notothenia coriiceps
ACACATACAGATCCAGGCCATTCAGCACAACTATCTTTAGCCTCCGAGAGCTTACTGTACAATTCTGCCACTTTAAACGTGTGTGTGTGTGTGTGTGTGTGTGTGTGTGTGTGTGTGTGTGTGTGTGTGTGTGTGTGTCTAATTATAGTGAGTGCTTTGTGGTGCATCTCAGTGTGATCGGTCCTCACTGAGTCTGACAATCACATCAATAGAAGCTTGACGATGATGGATTTCCCTCCGCTGCAACGCCAACATAGACACACACACACACACACACACACACACACACACACACACACACACACACACACACACACACAGTCGGAAGGATGTCCAGTTTGATGAGTACATGGTGTCTAGCAGCTGGTCTCTTGCAGTAGAACCCTGAGCTGTTCCTCGGAGGAGAGACATTTGTTTGCACAAATTATTAACTCCCCTGTGCTGGTTAAATAAAGCTGATAGGGACACACTGCCACAGTCTCATATCTCCTTTTTAAATATGAAGAAGCCCCTCCTGCGAGAACAACTTTTTGGATATTAAAACACTCGACGCACACACAGGAAACAGTGAGTAAAGCTGTTATGTAATTCTCGCTGTCGATTCGGTTCAAGCACAGGAAGCTTTTGACTAATAGCCATATGTTGCTCCGAGTGAGATGAGGCATGCTAACAGAGAAATGCACTCTGTGGCTGCTTGCAGGGGAAATATCATAGAAAAACATATTTCCTCCTGACCTGAAACCACGGAAAGCTCTCTGTCATCTGGTGCGGATTATTTATTTATCTTCAAAGGTAAAAAAAAAAAAGATGGCGTGATTTCCATTGATGCTGATGACACATGACGGATGATGTGGACTCTCATTAAATGCCGCTGTTGAGGTGCCCTTGAGCAATGTGCTCAGCTCTGTGGGTCCCATACTGTAGGGGAAACATTTCTTTGAACATCCGTAGCAACATTATAATAACTGTGTGTCAGATTACCTTGAAACACAACACAGGGCCTCATCTGTCGGCTCCGGTGAGCGATGAGAGGAACACATCTATTTCTGTTTACATTCGTCCCACTGATTGTTCCGGAGTGATTCACAAAGACAGGACACACAGTACGACAAATTCAGCACAATTTATTCTTCTGCTCGGTTGTAAAAAAATAGGTCTTTTATGGCATTAAACCGAAGCGTTAAAGCTCCAGTTGATATTCTCTGGATGTAAACAATGGATCAAATGCCTGAATGTAATGGAAAGTGGGTCAGTCGATTTTTTAGCTCATTGTTTTAGTTTTTAATGATGCATTTATTGTCATCGATTGATAAGCATTCACTTTTTTTCCTCATCTAATACATTTTTATGTTAACAGTGGATCAAATAGCTGGATGTAATGTAAAGTGTCTTTTAGCTAATTGTTTTGTGTGTTAGCGAAGCAGCTATTGTACCATTAAGTTGTGTTTGGCTATTATTGTCAATTAAATAAACTATCAATTAAGAATAAAACATGAATGATCTTCTAATAAAACTCCATTGTTAGTATACGTTCTTCACGTAAATGTAAGTTATTTTATCATTGAATTGTGTAACTAAAAGTATATTTTGGAAAATGTATTGATTGCCATTACACCTATATACTGTAACACAGTTATTGCACCAATACACGTTAATATACCTCTATTACACAGTTATTACACCCATATTACCCCCGTATGACACTGTAATTAGACCTATATTACACTGTTATTACACCTTAACCTGTTAAGCCCGAGAGGACCCTAATCCGGGTTTGCGGGTCTCAGGGCTTCTTAATATTTAAAAAACAATTAATGTGTCATACTCACTTAACGGTTAGAAACTCAGCTAACTGAAGATGTGAACTGTTTTTACCGAAACAAAGCACAAGTCTCACAAGAAGCGTCTAAATTAGCCCTGAGCGAAAAAATGCTAACGCAATTAGCACAGAACTCACGGTATAAATACCCTTATTACTTATTGTAACTGCACATCCAATCCAGCGATTAGCAAACTGAGATTCCACAGATTCCAGAAATATCAGTATCATCTCTGAGCGATCAGAACACGCGACAGGGGAAGTGAAAACAGACATCACAACACGGAGCTTTACGGAGCATTCACGTCTTACCTTAGCCGTTGTTCTGATCAAAAGTTGTGTTCAATTGCATTAAAACGATAAAAACGCTGCTGAAGGTTAATCCAATGTGTCTGTCACTTTGAAATGATTACTGATCATCATTCCATTTTTATGTCGAAAACTGATATTTAATATTAGCTGCTAATGATAGCCACCAGAATGTGAATCGCAGCTTCCGGTTGTGGGGCATTCTGGCTGCGCATCACTCATTCACCAATGGGTAATGTTTAGATGGATTTTAGGAACTTCCCCTCGATCCTATTGGCTCTAACGGTTAAAAAGAGATGTCAATCATCAAAATCGAACAAGGGGTTCCAGAGATATGGAAAATCCACCCAAATGACCCCAGAAGTGGGTTGTTTTTACTAAATCTCTCTAAAAAGTTCAAATGTCACTTGTTTTCCATCAATCTTGATACAGGGTACTTATTATATGTTATTGTTTGGATTCCTAAAGCTTTTAGTCTACTATCCCATCATTCAAGGGTGGTTTTCACTATAAGTCATGTTTTTGTTTTGGAATGACACAATAATTTAATTTATTTTACAATGTTCAATCTGAATTTACTTTAAAATAAAAACATCTATATTGATTCTGACACTTCTACATCCAACTCAGAGATGTAACCTTGCTTGAGAAGATTATTAATGTACCCCTTTTAGAAGAGAAGATATGGTCATTTGTTCTGGGAATGTCATTGAGACCTGAAAAACAGGCTCAGGGCTTAACAGGTTAATACACATCATTACAGCCATGTGACGCCAATATCACCCCCACATTATACTGTCATTACATCCATTTCACACATGGACACAGTCTGTCAAATAAATGTATCTCCTAAAGTACAGACACCTTTGAAGGGTTAACCGAAAAGGAACAAGCTGAGTTGAAAGCAAAGCATAACGTGAGGAGAAGTGATGGAAAGGAGAGATGGATGTGAGTTTACTGAGCAGATCTCTCTCCATAGAGGCTGAATCCTCATGTTGATCACATAGCTATCATATGCCTCAAACAGTCCTGATGCTCTTCTAGGTAATCACACATCCTGTCATGTTCACAGCTACAGTTGGGATACCTTTGTCATCATGTTACTCTCATGTTGGAAGAGGACATTCAGGATTTTCCCAACACTTTCAGTCTAACTGCGACTCGTCTGCTGGAAAATTGTACATCGCACACGCAGCTGTCTGCATCAGAGTACCAGAACGCACTGCCTCTAAAAGCCCCAGAGAGACATCGAGATGGACACTTATCTTATTCTTACTACGCTGTGAAACCCAGGAGAAACGGCAAGGATTCAGAGAGGGGGAAGGGCAGGAATCAACCTCAAAAGGCAAGCATATAATTCATGTAAATGCTGTTGTAGAAATGCAAATTGCATTAATCACGCTGAGTATCTGTTGAATAAAAATATGTTTAAGGTATTAGCAAACATGAACCGTCTTCCGGGCTGGAAACAATATGAATGTGGGATGTGTAACAGTAGTCCCTTCACAACCTCCATGGCGTATTCATGAGATGTGGAGGTTAAAGGAACCAGTGAAGCGTGAAGTCCAACCAGTAAAGAAAGAAAGAACCATGACGAGAAGATACAAACCACAGACGGCTGTACCACAAGAGACAGAGCTTCTGTAAGAATATACAGAAATATGTCTTCATTCCAGTTTTTCTGAAAGGTGAAACACTTTGGGGACAAAAGGGTCCAATGGGGCAAGAAAATCAGACGAATCTATCGCTGTCAAAATTGTCCCACTATCAAGTCTGGAAATGCACAAAAAGACACTTCAAAGCTAGAATCTTTTTTATTATTGCTCAATTGCACAAAGCAAGTATTGACTGTTTTCAAAATGCTGTATTGGACTCATTTCTTAAGTTAGAGTGACATTTCTGACATCATATGAAACTATAAGATCAATTGGTATTAATATCCGTTGATATCTAATGGGAACTTCCCTAAAAGACGCTCCAACATTAGGATGATTTGGTCAAAATGGCAAAAGGATCGAAAGGGTAAAAAAAAATGACGTCATACTAGAAAGTCTGACGAATCCATTGCTCTCAAAGTTGCCCCACTAGCTAGTCTAGAAATGCAAAAAAAAAAACTTCAAAGTTGGGCTTTTTTTTTGTCATTGCTGAATTGCACACAGCAAGTATTGACGGGACTGTTTTCAAAATGCTGTATTGGACTCATTTCTTAAGTTAGAGTGAACTTTCTGACATCATATGAAACTATAAGATCAATTGGTATTAATATCCGTCGATATCTAATGGGAACTTCCCTAAAAGACGCTCCAACGTTCGACTGATTTGGTCAAAATGGCCCAAATTGCAAAGAACATTTATTTATTTATTTCATGTTTACACATTTAAAGTCCAGTTGCCCTTGACGTACCCTGAAGACGGCAGATTAAACTTGTTTTATTGAATATTTACAGCCTTGGATCGTTGTCAGGTTCTGTGCAGGTTTCTCGTCCTCTGGGGCTTTATATCCACCGTGTCGTACGAGGTTTATAGACTACTTATGTGCAACAGCAGGCGTGTGATGTGCCAGAAACATGAGGCCATTCATAACTTTGTTAATTAACTTATCTGGTGGGTCACAATATATTTCGTTGTTGAAATAAATTAAGCTTATAGGAACTTGACTGATGGAACTTTTGTTAGCACTTGGTAAAGGTCAGAGAAAGGTCTTGGTTGATGATTGAATAGTTAACAGTGACTTGAAGCAAAAGACACGTTTACTTATTTAATAATTAATCAAAGCTAGTAATCAGTGAGACGTTTCCTTAAGGGAGGAAGTTCAAGTCTCCGAAGTTCATGTTGAGTTTATAAGGAATTACGCGTTTAACATTCCATCTCCATACCAACCCTCACTAATGTTATCAGGAGCTAAACTGTCTCCGTGAGAAAAGAGCACAAGAGAAGGGAAGAGGTCAAAAGACAGAGAGCTAGGTTTCAGAAAAATCCACAGAAGAAGACAGACAGGAAGTAAACACTAAAGGGAACAGCAGAAGAAGACAGCTAGGAAGTAAACACTAAAGGGAACAGCAGAAGATGGCAGACAGGAAGTAAACACTAAAGGGAACAGCAGAAGAAGACAGACAGGAAGTAAACACTAAAGGGAACAGCAGAAGAAGACAGACAGGAAGTAAACACTAAAGGGAACAGCAGAAGAATAAAAATAGGAAGTAAACACTAAAGGGAACAGCAGAAGAAGACAGACAGGAAGTAAACACTAAAGGGAACAGCAGAAGAAGAAAGATAGGAAGTAAATACTAAAGGCAACAGCAGAAGAAGACAAACAGGAAGTAAACACTAAAGGGAACAGCAGAAGAAGACAGACAGGAAGTAAACACTAAAGGGAACAGCAGAAGAAGACAGACAGGAAGTAAACACTAAAGGGAACAGCAGAAGAAGACAGACAGGAAGTAAACACTAAAGGGAACAGCAGAAGAAGACAGACAGGAAGTAAACACTAAAGGGAACAGCAGAAGAAGACAGACAGGAAGTAAACACTAGCAGGAACACAGTATGGTCTAACACTAATAGGAACAACAGAAGAAGACAGACAGGAAGTAAACACTAAAGGAAACAACAGAAGAAGACAAAACTAAAGGGAACAGCAGAAGAAGACA
>NW_011364985.1:0-3241 GCF_000735185.1 Notothenia coriiceps
GGTCAACCCATTCAAAATTGATGGAGGCGTTGGGCGCGTTGACACGTTAAGGCCCAGATACACCGGCCAGTCACCTGAGAAGACGCCGACACCGACTGTTGCGTCGCCGGACTCTCCTGCGTATTTGCCGACTTCGCGCACTGGAACACACCGCAAATCCGAGCCGAGCACGTATGAACTGTGCATGCGTGATTGGCAATAACTCTCCTTACCAGCAGGCGGCGGTAGTGTGTATTCATCATTCAAAAGAGGCAACAACCGGAACAACCGGAAGACAGAGAAGAAGAACAGACTCCGTGATATAAACAAACAACAAATAGCGTTTTTCTTTTCATTTTCACTCTCGTCCATTGAAAACATGAACGAACAGGAGCTCTATAAACCGATGAGGTGAAATAGCCGTCCGTGTGTGTTCCATCTTCCATTTTAAATCATTTGTTTACCTCCCTCACTTCCGTTAATGCTTCTCATGCTCTGATTCGCTATCTGAACAGCCAATCAGTGTTATCCCTTTGTCCGAATTCCGGTGGTGTTCCCGACGCCGATTCAACATGTTGAATCGGCAAGAAAAGGCGTCAGGTCGGCAGAAAAGACCCAACGGTGCGGCGCACACCACTCCGAATAGGGCATGCCCACGCTCATGTTCGGCCTGACTCCCATTTACTGCCGATTTCGGGCCGGTGTATCTGGGCCTTATTGGACGATCAGTGAGTGAGACTGTGTTGTCAAAGACAAGGCTGAGGTAAAGAAAACAACTTTGTATATCTTTGTGAGGCTGATGTGTGCGTTGTCATTCATCTTGCATATCAATAGATGGGATTGATGCCTTGTCTTGTTATGTGAAACCCCCAATCCCTAGCTGATCAAGAGTCAACACATAATCACATCAAAATGCAGAACTGTGTCTATAGTATTATATATGGAACTCATGATATGCTGCAAATCAGTATTTCATTCTTTATTCTATTGTTATCCCAATGTTAAATGTGACACAGCTCATGCTCAGTTCACTGGGTTACATTTCCTTGGACCCACATTAACTCACATTCCTTTTACATTTAGTTTATTGTAGATGCAGATATGTAGTGAAATCCTTCATCACACCATTGAATAATGTCTGAAAGGTGGTCAGTGCCTTCGGCAAAGTAAAAAGGTAGGCCGTGAGTCTGGGGTCCTGACAAGCTTCACAGGTCTCAAGTGTGTTCACAGCTCAGCTCCACTGCCGCCTTCCCCAGACGTTGGCCTGTAAGCAGTGGCCTGGCCATGGGGGATAAAGCTGACAAACATGGAGGCCACCACAGGAGGAAAATTGCACAAACACAGCAGGGCAAACAGAGGGAAAAATAGCTGTGGCCCATCTGTGTTGTGCCGAAATGCAATGGCAGTGACCCTTAAGAATTGGATATTCTGCTCTCCAGAGCTTTAAGAAAATGAAGTTCTTCTGGCTGGGTGAACGGGTAAAAGAATGAAAAATATTGTGTTTGCTACATACCCTTTAGCTGAAACTCTGCAGTAGCTCAACAAAGTGATAACTTTTGGGATAAGCTGTTCCAAAAATGTAATGAATACAATTATAATTGCAAATATATCACAAAGCTCTAAAGATATATTAGATTATGTTTGTTACAGCTTTTGGGACCACTTAAAAAATGATATACCTAAGAGAAATTCATTAGAAGAACTTCTGCAGATCCATCCTCTGACACTGAAATGCAGGAAAGCTTTATTTCAACATAATTCATCAGAGGAATATAAGGAAAGATAAAAAAATGATTCATGATTTGTTTCAACCTCAACTAGAGCATAACCTCCTTAAATAAATCCTCTTGAAAGTCTACTGTGTCAAAGTCAGACAATAATTTAGCTCCAGCTGCGATGTGGACGTCTTCCTGGCTGCGTCACTCAGGACTTCTGAGAGGAACTTTCCACTTTGCATACATACAGTTTTCCTCGTTGTGTTTTTTTTTGCCCAGTACACATGGCTGCGTAAAGGATTTTCAAGGATTTGAGAAAGAGGGAAAACAAAGCCCTACAGTGTCTCCAGTCCACACCCCATAGATAGATCAGTCGCTGGCTTAGCACATTTTTGATTTGAGGTGAAGCTGAATACACAAGCAGAGCCGTGCCGGTACACACTGGATTTATTAAAGTTACTCCGACATGATTAGAGCAGCTTTGCAGCATTAGGGTGATCAGAGGGAATCCCTTCTCACCAACCTCTGCACAGTTACATCATATTACTTATATACTTAATACACTTTTTATGGAAAAGGTTTCTAAAGTGTATACTATACGATACTACACTATGCCATAATATACTATACAATGCAATACTACACTATACTATTAAATACTATGCAGTACCATACTACTATATATTATATTTGAACATACTATAATATACTCTATTATACCATACAATACTAGTCTAGAATACATACATAGGCCTAATGTATTAAAATATACTATTTTTCACTAACTATTATATTCTGAAGTACACCATTATAAACTATACTATAATATACTATACTATGTTGTCATTGAATCCTTGCAACTTATATACTTTTACAAGAATGTCATTATGTTTAAACCATGGAAAATATTTATTATTTAATCATGTTACAATGGGTTGGCGCTCAAGTTTCTTGTGTATAGCTGTGACCTATTTGAAAGAGTTGATGGCAGGTCAGGTTAGGTGGGCATGGAAACACAGTGAATTAAATCAAAATCTTCTTTGTACAACAAATCAGAGAAGTCTCTGCTCCATAATTTCTCTTGGAATAAAATCACACTGTACATTGGACATGTATATATTCAGTTTAATATTTAATATTCCATCTGTCACATACTTATGTATAACACCTTGCTTTATATCTTGTTATTGTTCATTTGTAAATTCAACATGTATATTTTCTACTTTCTTGTTTATTTCTTGTCTTTTAATTTGTATTGTATAATGCCATGTCTTTTTATTCTGCTGGAACACAAACATTTCCCAAATTGGGATCAATAAAGTACTATCTTATCGTATTCTACTACTTTTAGGTTCAATGTGCATTATGGTCACCGTACCAACGATAAAGACTACGTTAAGGTAGGTAACGGTCATGGTTATGGTCGGTTGGAAATGGGGGAACAAACTGAACTTCCTGTGTAAAAGTCCCATATTTTGAGCCCCCATCCATCAGCAACATCCTCCCTAAAAATAATTTGACGTTCATTACAGCACATGACTTTCTCA
>NW_011364986.1:0-3724 GCF_000735185.1 Notothenia coriiceps
CGCTCTACGTCCTCTTCGAGCAATTTCTGCATGGTGTCCTGCTTCTGCTCAAAAGCTTTGAGTAGGTTGTCTTGACAAAACAAGCAAAATGCAAAATGAGAATACTTTGTTCTATGAACCATGATAATACAGGTCCATCTCAATAAATCAGAATATCGTGGAAGAGTTGATTAACTTCAGTAGTTCTATTTAAAAAGTTAAACTCATATAATATATAGATTCATTTCACACAAAGTGAATTATTTCAAGTGTTCATTTGTTTTAATCTTAATGCTAACAGCTTGGAACCCCACATTCTGTATCTCAGAAAAGTTGAATATTAAATAAGACCAATACAAAAAGGATTTTAAATACAGAAATGTCGGCTTTCTGAAAAGTATGGTCATGTTTCTACTCCGAGTGCATGGTTGGGACTCATTATGCACAAATTACTGCATCCATGCAGTCATTTTCAGGCGATCAGCCTGTGGCACTGCTGAGGTGTGATGGAAGCACGGTTGCTTCAATAGCGGCCTTCAGTCTGTGTTGTTGGGTCTGATGCCTCTCATCTTCCTCTTGACAATACCCCATAGATTCTCTATGGGGTTCAGGTCAGGCGAGTTTGCTGGCCAATGAAGCACAGTCATTCCATGGTTATTCAACCAGGTTTTGGTACTTTTGGCAGTGTGGGCAGATGCCAAGAATGAATTCAGAATCTCCCTAAAGCTTTTCCGAAGAAGGCAGCATGAAGTGCATTGAAATGTCCTGGTAGACGGCTGCGTTGACTTTGGACTTGATCAAACACAGTGGACCAACACCAGCAGATGACATGGCTCCCCAAATCATCACTGACTGTGGAAACTTCACACTTCAAGCATCTTTGATTATGTGCCTCTCCACTCTTCCTCCAGACTCTGGGACCTTTGTTTCCAAATGAAATGCAAAAATGTACTTTCATCTGAAAAGAGGACTTTGGACCACTGAGCAACAGACCAGTTCCTTTTCTCCTTAGCCCAGGTAGGACGCTTCTGGCGTTCAGGAGTGGCTTGACATGAGGAATGCAACACTTGTAGCCCATGTCCTGGATACATCTGTGCATGGTGGCTTTTGATGCACGGGGTACATGCCCAGTCTCTTATTTGTAATTTCCTCGCTCCTTGATCCTCGCTCTCAACAGAAATTGTTTTTTGTGCGCCATCTTAAGGAGCATTCCATGGCGCTTATTTGTGCCGGAGGAACTTAATTCATAATATAAACGCATTCTGCCGGTAGAACAGGTCCGCCCAGCATGACACAGTACAGAGAAAAATGTCAGAGAACAGGGTGTTATTACAGTTTTTCTCGATGGCTAAAACACTAAAATTCAACATAAAACATAATTATTTTACCTGACACTCAAAGAGCAAAACATCGGCTCAAATCTCCAAAACTCTAAACACGTTTTCAGCTTTTCCCACAATTTGCAAATCAACATGGCATTTCATTTAGCAGTAGAAATGAGGTGTTTTGCACTTTTGGTGTGTGGTTTTGTGAATTGTGTTTAGTGTTCTGAGAAACTGAGCAATTAAAAAAAAAATGTGTGTTAGCAATCGAGAAAAACTGTAATGTGCAGGTGTGTGTGAAACAGGTAACTCACTGCTGCGTTAACTCCGTCAAAACTCTCTGCAGCGTCTGAAAGTCGATCCAGATTCATCAGCCATGAAAGATCATTTGAAGGCTCTGGAAAGCTTTGCAGGTGTTCTGAGTTAATTAGCTGATGAGTGTGTGACACTGTGAGTCTAAAATATTTAAATTTTTAAAAAATTCTAATTTTCTGAGATACTGAATTTTGGGTTCTCATTAGCTGTAAAACTTAATCATCTAGATTAAAACATATAAACACTTGAAATAATTCACTTTGTGTGAAATGAATCTATATACAGTATATTATATGTGTTTCACTTTTTTTAATAGAATTACTGAAATGAATCAACCTTTCCACGATATTCAAATTTATTGAGATGTACCTGTAACTATGTTGCCTTCCTGAACCAGATTTGGCACATTTTAAGCCATTTTTGACACCCAATAGTGACACAAAATAAGCTCAGATATGGGCAAAACAGCACATTTTAGGTAGGTTGAAATGTATTGCTGACCCCTGACAAGCACTTAGAATTATATTGTAAGAAAACAATTGCTGTTGTAAATGATAGTTGGAGAAAATAATCCACAAACTGGAAAAAATATCTTTACAAGTTAATTTTCGTGACCAATGCGGCCAGGGATAGTTAAAGAAATTACATTTGGAGGTTGGTTTAAACAAATGATTAATGCCATTTTGCGTTATGTTAATTACTTACTGTAGGTTTTGTTCAGTTTAGAATGTACTGTGTCTATTAAGCAATAGCACACAATGTACTTTAAACCTCAGTAAGCAACACATTAATATGAATCAATTAAAATGGATATACCCATTAATAAATGTTTGTTAATTTTATTTCACTCTTGTTTCCTATTTTAGTTTTACCTTTTTAAAAAGTTGCCATTTTCTCGCGCCCTTTTATGTTAATCAATATATAATCACAGATATATTTGAATGAAATGAGCATGCAAACATGAAAATAAAAGCGCATCATGTCTATAAGTTAAGTTCCAATTAAACATAACTTCCTTACAATTTCCCCATCTTAATTTGTAACAGACTGATTAAAAAAAAACATAAAATGTGAGTAACATGAACTTAGACAAAACAAATCATTTCCTTGACTCACAGAGGTGGCTGACGCTTGTCTCCAGGTCAGATAGACTCTTGATCACCCGAGGGTGTTCAACCTCTTTTTTGGACCCCGCTGTATCCTCATCATATCCACTCTTTACATACACACGGTGCACGTAGAAGATGAGCCCAATGATCATAAATATGAGGACTGGTTGCTTTATTCCTGCTACTCTCATACTGATAGCGGGACTGAGAGTGCAAGGACAGAGGAGTCCACAGGTATGAATTGGAATATCCTCCACTGCTGGCGAGCACGCAGTAAATGAATAATCTTTTTTCTCAAAGCAAGGTTACATCTGTGACGAGTTGTATGGGATTAGTTTTGTTTCATAAAGATAAAGCAACACTTTCTCAGAATCAAGCAAAACTAAGAGTTTAAGTGAGAAAAAAACCGAGTCAAGAAAATTGTATTTAATTTAAAAAATAAAACTAAGTTGCAAACAAATAATTTGTTTGCGCTCCCTCATTTTTTGTTTTGGATTTTGACACAAACGTCCCAGGTGGACGGGACTTTCAGGGGTGCGTCCCCATTGGCTACTCAGTTTTTGAGTGACAGCCCACTACACCACAGATCATACAGTGCAATTCATGCAGCAAACTCCGGAGTCCACTCGGCCACGTTTGTGTTGGTTTCTCCTCCTGGGGAGTTTTCATGAAAATATCGGACTTATCTTATAATTTGCTGTGCATTATTATTATTATTATTATTATAAAATAATTTCCCAATTTGGGATTGATAAAGTGTCTGTCTATTTATTTATTTTACAGATAAAAAAAACACATGTATTTTCAAGCTAAAGGAGATACACAATATAAACTGTATACTGTTATTTTTTTCAAAGACATGTTACATTTCAAAAGCATATATTGCTATGTTTAGGACAAACAATTAAAGACTGCTTTAATTTAACAAATTCTACAATATAAAAGTGGCAGATTTGCTTTATTAAACAGACCAGACCTAGGTTGCATACCAACACAATT
>NW_011364987.1:0-3653 GCF_000735185.1 Notothenia coriiceps
GACTGGTGAATGTCTGAAGCTTGGGTGATTGACTGGGCGATATGAATGTGTAAACTGCATCAGAAGAAATGTGTCCACCGTTAGAAGTACAATTTGTACCGAAGTATCTTGTGATTATTGCTTGATGTCAAAGGTCTCGTATGAACTCGTAATATTGCATATCAAGCTGCTTTGTAAGGTAACGCGATTAATACAGACATGAAGAAGGAAAACACAATTGCATTTTTACTGTGTTATGTCAGCTTTTTTAAATCAATGAGCCAATCCTGCAGAACAAGTCAATTGTTGAACTTAATGTAACTTTGATATAAATAACATGTACCATGTGACAGAAGATGTTGGCCATATTGCCCACCTCTACTAAATTATGTTGAATATTTAATTATAATATAATTACGGCTGCAACAAATGACCATTTTCAAAATCTGCCATTATTATTATTTGTATTAATTGTTTGGTCTATACGGTATCAGAATATAGCTTTAAATGTATCGTATCTTATTTAAATATATTTGATTGATTTTATAATGACTACATGGTGATGTCTTAGTTATGACCCTGGGAGTGCACTTCTATTTCATTCATATCAGCCTCATAGAGCAATCAATGCTGTGTGAAGCCTTTGTTTGTATTTAAGTGTATCACCCTCTCTCCATCAATCAATATGAATCAACACAAGCCTCTCGGCATCTCTTGAAGACTGCTCTTTAAAATCAATCATCCAGTCGACCGCGGACCGAAACCACAGATTCCCACCGGGTTCACCTCCGCTTTAAAATGCAGACTCATTAGTGCAGCCACAGGAAAAACTGGAGCACACTGACTGATGTGCACGTTATTTAAGCAAACACCATGTACCCAAGAGTTAGAGAAAGTAGGTCTATGTGAGGGTCACAAGTACAAAACTGCTTATATATGTATTCAAAAAAACTGCAATCAGGGCTATAACCATTATTAACACCAAGGCCAATATACTTTGATTGTAAGCTAATTAATAACATTTTCTATTATTTTAAATGTTTCCAACATGGATTTTCCGTCATTTTGATTAATTCAAAAGTCTTTTTGACAGTTGTTTTTATCTCTTATATACAGTAAATATTATTCTCCTATTTTTTACATGTGCAGAAAAGGATATCCAAATCTCAAAAGGTGGCTTCGTGGGGTATGTTGACAGTTCATTTTCATGGAGGTACACAGGGACTAGTAGGGACTTATCTTGTCATTTCCATGTCTTGTGTTTTTTTCTTCCATCAAAGATGCTTTTTGAAGTTGTTTTGAATATTTTTAAGTGATTTCCCCCTGGATTTATTTGTGTCAATATATTCTATTGAGTTAAAATTCCTAATAAAAATCAAAGGAATTTCGCAAAATCAAATGGGGTTTTTTATTTTAGCTAGTGACAAACTTGTATAAAAAAAAAAAAATCTGATATTCAAGTTTCCCTATTATACTGTTTTTCATCAATATATTATAGGTCTTAGATATATACAAAACATGTCTCTGTAGTGTTTGTCTTGAAATACCAAATAAATCATTGTAACTTCCCATAATCCCCCCTGTCTGTAATTTTAGATGAAAATAAGGAGCCACTCCCCACGCCCCTCTGAGAGAGATTTGGTTAAAAAGAACACAGTGGTGCCCTCGGAGGAGATTCAGGAGATAAGGTCGGGGGGTGTTACCTTGGTTGGTTATTGGCTAATGGTAACACAACCCAAAAATCATTATGACATCATAAAGTGGCCAAAATCTGATCAGCTCATTTTCAGACAGGTTTTTATAGAAATGGATCAGGACAAAAAGAGAGAGAATCTTTGTTCCTGAAACTTTCAGAGTCTCTTAAACAGAGGGGACACATATTGATGTATAAAAGACATGAAAAAGTGGATTTTGCAGAATAGGTCCCCTTTTAAAGACATTAAATGTAGGGTTTGGAATTAGTATTGAAGTGCACAACTATCAACATTTGTACATGTGTAAAAGAACATGAAAATATGCTGGTACTCAAAAAACCTAATTTGTTGTTATATTGATGGTGGTGTACACAAGTTACAAACTGATCCAACTACATCATCTACTCTGTGCCCTGTATGAAAACATCCTCTGTAATGTTAGTCTACCTAACATTTTTTTTTTAATTTATCACCTGTTTGTGAGTCACATTAGATTTGGGAGTTTTGACAAGAGACTATACACTGGAGGATGTTTCATGTCCCTGTGCAATGTATCCTCTGCTCGTATAATGTCTTGTGAAAAGTTATAAGGGAATCTTCCAGCGTTTTTCTATGGATGTCTAGCAACAGGAGCGATCAGTAAGTGCAAGCCCATGCAGTGCTAACCCTGTTTGTGCAACAAAACTACTAGGTAAGGTTTGGAAAAATATCATGGTTAAGGTTAAAACAACTGTAGAAGTTGTTTCCCTTAGGTACGAAACAGAGCTAGTTTTCAGAACAGAAGTCTCCCAGCTAATGGTATTGCAATGATAAACCCCCTGTGGCCCAAAAAGTATTTTTCCATAGTTCATTATAAAAGAGGTCTTTTACACCTTTGAAGGACACTTTGTAGTGCAAACACAGTCAGTTACCACTATAATAATCTGTGACGTCATCACAATGAAAAGTCTATTGGCTGAGGGCAGGACCAGTGGGAGAAAAACGAATGCAAATATTTAGTGTGTTGAGGATTTTGTGGGTAACTAAAGAATTGATCGAATACGTTTTATGTGATTGTTGCCATCAGAGAACATTTTCAGATTTTATTGACAGTGACCCCTATGGAGCTAATTTCCTGCCATAACTCCACAAACAAACAGGTTTTACAAATGCCTCATGATTCACTAACAAACACAATGTGGTTTGCAAATACAAAACACCATCTAAAAACTAATGCATTTAGTTTTGCAAAGACAAAAAAGGTATCTATCAAACAAACGCATAACATTTTTCTAATAAATCATGTTTCAGAGACAAATTCAGCATAGGTTTTACAAGTACACACATTTTTTTTACAACTACAACACTTTTTTTTACAAGCACAAAACTTGTTTTTACAACTACAAAACTTTTTCTTCTCACGGCGGAATATTACTGCCAAAAGTCACGTGACTATTGGCAGTAATATTCCGCCGTGGCTGGCACATGCTCCACGGCAGCAGGGGGCGCTACTGAGTCCATTGGGGAAGGCGGGAGCCTCCCTTCGGGAGGTTGTGCAGAGCATGGAACAGCCCTTGCCAACCTGATGACAGCGGTGTTTCTAGCGATCCTGCGATCTGGGTCAGTGTTATAGTGGTAATAGTATAAACAAGGTGAATTTAGTGATCACAACGAAAACAGCCAAGACACATATTGAGCCCAGAAAATAAATGTCATTAGGGCTGTAACTATAATAAGCCTTTGTCTAAAATGGACAACATTGTAACTAAGGAGATTTAAACCATCAGCGATTCTGCACCCTTCATTTTCTTTCCTGCTATATTCAATGAGTGATACAAATATTTTTTACCATAAGTTCTGAATAAAACTGATACTGTTGGACTCGGTACTAGTTGACTGCTACCAGAAATAAAAAGAAGTACTTTACTGTGTACTTTGTGAGTAATCCGCTGTCAGAGTCCCCTCCATAGTACATAATGCATGTTTCTGCTATCTTTGATG
>NW_011364988.1:0-2517 GCF_000735185.1 Notothenia coriiceps
AATGCTACTTTGAATGATTGTGGAACATAGCCGGATAATAAAGACATATTCATAATATTTAATAAAGAAGTGCTAATTAATGGAAAAACTTCTTTTAACAGCTTAGTTGGAATCGGGTCTAAGATACACGTTGATGGTTTAGAAGAGAGAATCATTGAATTTAATTGTTCAAG
The DNA here is from genome assembly GCF_000735185.1 of Notothenia coriiceps. NCBI lineage: Eukaryota > Metazoa > Chordata > Actinopteri > Perciformes > Nototheniidae > Notothenia > Notothenia coriiceps. The sequence goes on from NW_011364988.1 coordinate 174, forward strand.
GTTTATGGCTGAAAAGCATTCTAGTTTACTATCTAGTGTAATATTAGAACTTACGTTTCCGGGAGCTGTTGATAACACTATACTGGTCAAAGGCAAGAGGTCATTAATTTTGTTTCTAAGAGTAACAATTTTATCGTTAAAAAAGCACATAAAATCATTACTACTGAGTGCTATGGGAATAGAAGGCTCAATCGAGCTGTGGCTCTCTGTCAGCCTGGCTACAGTGCTGAAAAGAAATCTTGCATTATTCTTATTCTCATCTATTAATGAAGAGTAGTAGGCTGCTCTCGCTTTACGCAGTGCTTTCTTATATTCATTGAGAGTAATATGCCAAATTAAACGAGATTCTTCAAGTTTAGTGGAACGCCATATCCTTTCAAGTTGTCTCGACCTTTGCTTTATTTTGCGGGTTTCGGCATTATGCCATGGAGATTCATAATATTTTCAATGTATGCAGATACAACCTGCAGATGTAAATGTATATATATTTACCCTCGTTCACATATCTGTATATATGTACTGTACATTCAACTGATCAGAGTTTAATGCATGCTATTTTCGTTATTTTTATTCATACCATTGCTTCATGTTTATTCTTATGTTATTCTTTTTTTAACTTTGGACTCTCTTATTCTCTTGCTGCTATAACACCTGAATTCCCTCATCAATAAAGGTCCCTCTTATCTTATCTTATAATAGACTCAGAGAAAACAAGTCCAATAACAACAGCCCAGTCCTTTACATTTAGCAATAAGGTTAATTTAAATCTACTTATTGACTAATATTGGTAAGACTTAAGTAATAAGTGATATAAAACATGTTCATACAATACTCGAACACAGTTAATGACGCACGGTTCTGTGATTGGATGCAGAGGATGTCATAATTAGGCTCCTCCCCCACAGACGCCTGCAGCTCTGAGTATCCGTCTATGGTGATGCGGAGAGAGTAAGACGCCACGTCCCCCCTGCACAGCTGCTGACTGCCACTATACACACCAACACAAAGTCAGCTCAAATGAATGATACATATTAGAAATACAAGGACAACAGATCTGTCGATAGGAAATCTAATTAACACATATAGTCAAATTACAAGTAAACCAAACTAAACGAAAAATAACTTAGCACAATGAATATATGATTATATATGACGTTAAAGAAAGAATATGAATTAAAAGAAAGAATTTGCAATAAAAGATCAAATAAAATACAATACAAATATTTATAAATACAAAACATGTGTAATATATGCAGCGATGCATTAGTATCTATTTCATATTAATGCTGACAGTTTGGATGCTGCTGATATCTATAGACTGCCTGATGCTCTGTGTAGTAGACTATACATGAACTGTACATTCTAAAACAGTTTAATTAACCCCCTGCACACATTCCTCTCTGAAAGTCATTTGAATTGAATGGTGTAGTAAGCAGTGTGTGTGTGTGTCTGTGGGGGGGGGGGGCTCACCTGACTCTGTCCACGGAGCAGCTGGTGAACAGAGACAGCTCCTCAGCACACACTCGGTCACAGCAGCAGTTGATGTCACACACACTCTCGTGCAGGTCACAGGGACACACACTGTCCACTGAAACACAAAGCAGAGGTTAGGTTATTTACAGAGGTTAGGTTAGTTACAGAGGTTAGGTTAGTTACAGTGCTTAGGTTAGTTACCGAGGTTAGGTTAGTTACAGAGCTTAGGTTAGTTACAGAGGTTAGCTTGTTACAGTTGTTAGTTTAGTTCCGTGTTTCCCTTATATACAAATGCTAGGGGGCACCAGCCAGGTACCCAAAACAAAACTTGGCATTTTTGGCATAGGCGGTCGCCTAGGGCGCCAGATCTGGGGAGGCACTGCGCTGGTACCTCTGGGAGGGAAAAAACATTTTTGACCATTGGAGCTCATCCTCATTTTTGGCCTTGATGTAACAACATTCATAATTAAGTAAATGTAACACCCTTTTCACCCCGGTTACACTTTTCATTTGCATTATCCCTAACCCTAACCGCTGTAAGTGATAAAAGTCGGGGGATGTTGGCTTATCAGGCGCCCGCAGCTCACAGCCAAATATTTATTATACAAAAACATTTATTTGTTATTGGCTATGGTAGGTTATTGGTTATGTTCATATACTTATTTGATTATTAAAATGTAAACGGATCTTTTTCATATGGGTGTTTTAGAGTTGTACCCCCTAGATCAGGGGCCGTATTCACAAAGGATCTTAGGACTGGTTAACTTCTGTGTCAGAGGATTTTAAAAACCTGTGTACCTCTTTGAACATTACTCAGATTATAGACAGTCCTACTCGCCCAAATATTAAGTCCCCAAATAAATCCTCCTTA
>NW_011364989.1:0-3880 GCF_000735185.1 Notothenia coriiceps
GCCGGCTGTGCGCTGCGATTGGAGCGCGTCGGGCCCGGCATGCTCCAATCACAATCTTCGGAGGCGGACCAGAGGATGGGCAGCCAATGACGTCAGGGCTACTGCGCAGCTTATTTACATATTACACACACAGCTGAAAACACTCACAGGCAGATTAATGAGCAGACAGGAACAGCAACCGTAACAATATGTAATCTCTAGAAATCAGGAAACAACATTCAAGGTCTGACATCTACTATATTGATAAAGTCAGTCCAATCTAAATCTTTGCATGCAAAACATGTATTACATTTCCATAGAGTGTTTAACAGAAATTACAGTTTCACAAAATATAATATTGTTATACTCTTTATATTTGCTTACACACAGACCTGTAAACTGTTCTTGATAGTCATTTCAAAACAGGAAGATTAACTACACTAAAGCCAAACTAGGTCAGGTCTGTTGACTCAATTTCCTGCATTTGTAATCTCCAAGATTATGCCAACCTCAATCCACATTGTTTGTTTGAGTTCCTGTTGCTTAATAGGCTTACTGATAACCTTTGCTGTATACAAGGCCACATTTCACTGCTCTTTGCTTCTCACTATACTGTTAAATTGCTTTCTCCTTCTCCCCCAAATGTGTTCCCAAGCTTTACATTCACGTGAGATACAAACATGTTGAGTGTTTGGATATGTGCTTTGTACTTGTTGTGGAGTGGTACCATAATGCTATTACTGTTTATCCTGTAGTGAAGAAACCTTACTTTGAAGACTGCCTTTTCACACTTTTTCTGAGTCCCAAAGGCGTGTGTAACATCATATTTTGAAAGACATTGTCTCTGACTTGGTTGTCATTGTGGAACTGAAAAATCGAAATGATTCCATATTAGTAATCTCTTTTTTTAAAGAGGCTTTATACATGCAACCTGTATTAACCACTGTCATGTTTGCTCTGAACTTCGGCCAAGACTGATCACCAACAAGATGCTCTTTTTTTTTTTTTTTCATTCAATCTATCTCTGCCTTGGCCATTATCCCTGCTATCGGAGCACTACTGTCCTGATTCTTTGATGTAGACTTTGGAGGGCCAAAGGAGGTCTAAGCTTCGTAGCTGCCAAGCTGTTTCTTTATGAAGGCTGTTTTGGTGGCTGCTGGCATGTTTACTCTGGTGTCAGGTCGCCTGAATATAGCCAAGACCTATATAACAGACAGGGCCGGACTGGGACAATAAGTCAGGCCCGGGAATTATACACCCATCCAGGCCACTACCAATTTTTTTTTGTGCCATTTTGCTGGATTTATTTGTCAATATTTACAGCGTTGCTGCCCATAGTTATAGCTCTATAGTTTGCCTAAGGCCAACATACTAGATTGGTTTACCTTTCCTTTAAAGCACATTCCTAGATCCTAAGCATATGGAATTTACTCAGATGTCATGGAGATAAATAATTAAGTATGGGATTTAGGTCACATGACAGGTGGTCGCATGTGTTATCATATTTGTATATTGTATATTTGTATATTTGTATGCTTATTTTAAAAAGACACATTAAACAATGTTGTAACTTAAAGGTAGGGTAGGTACAGTAAGAATGGAGAAACCAGCTCGAATAAGCTAGAATTTGAAAGTACACAATCGGAACAAATCTACCCCTTCCTTCAGACTTCCTTACAGAGCCCCTCCTCCAACACACACGGACACGCACATGACCAATGAGGGCACGAGATAAGTTTGTGCACAGATGGAAGGCTGACAGGCACGTAGGCCATCCAGTTATTTTAGCCGGGACGGCTCAGATGATTGGTCGTGCTTTTTACGGCACCACGGCTTCCACAGATGAAATCTTGTTATGTATTTATTGTCAAAGCATCTAATGTATTCATTGCTATCGGGATGTTAAGAGCATTCCATGGAATATAACAAAAAGTGTTTCTGAAGAGAATTACCTATTCCAACTTTAAATATACATTTTAGATTGTGTGCAACATAACCCTTTCCGATCAACAGAAGAGAACATCTCTAAAGCTTTCAGTTTGGCCTGCATTATGTTTTCTATTCAATTTCTTTGGTGTTCTTCAAAGAATCACTTTATGTGTGCCTCTTTAAAGTGGCCAGGTTTTCCACTTAGGGAAATCTTTGCTCAGATTTACTTAAATTCAACATTGTTTTCACTCACACATCTGCTGTATGTAATCACATTACACCCACATACTGTGCATTATGAACAGACAGAATATGCAATCACATATGCCTCATTGCCCATCATGTGATGGCTGGGGATGGTTGGCAAAGTGAGCTCAAGGCATTTCTCGGTATAGATTACCAATACTCAGAATAGTACGAGAGCCTCGGTAGATGACTCCAGCAGGATTCTTTCTAAACCCATCCTTGTCAAATGAATTATGATGATGTCCATCGGCATTATGCTTTTAATGTTCTTGAGAATGCATATCTGTCATGAACTTTATGGCCTATGTACCAGTGTAACCTAGCTAAGCATGCAGTAATGGGACCAAGAACGGAGCACATGATGTAGGCAATAATAATCTTTGTTTGTGATGGTAGTTTATTTATTTTTCCCAAGATGCTTTTTCAGCTATGTTCACACAAATTGCAGTGAGCGAGCTTGGATATGTCAGGAGTGAACATATATATATATATATAGCCCCGACTGAACCAACTCACTGTACTTCATAAACAGAGGATTGTGCTTGTTGTGTTTGGCAACAACTCTATCAGGAAACAGGAAGTGTGGTGTCTAGCAGCTAGATTGGCTCAGTCTGCTGACCCCTTTGCCCTGTTTGGATGAAGTTTGTATTACTGATACTGTATTTTTATTATTATGTCGGTTATTTTTCTCAGAAATTGTGTCACATAAATCACAAACATATTGTTTGATTTTTTCATTTCCCACTTGTTGTCATTTATCCCTTTTTTATAAGGATTCTTTTATTTTGCTTTTGGTTCAGTGTGTTGTTAGTGTTACCTTTCTTGACCAATATTAATAACTAATACTGAAGACGTGTGAAAGTGCATTAAATGTTTTTTAAGGAAAGTTAGTGATTGGCAGCAGGGCTCGAGCTTAAGGACGTCCCGTCGTCCCGGGGCCGAAAAAAATAGTGTCTGGGAGGATAACAAATAATTTTGGGATGAATTTGGGACGAGGGTTAAAATAAAAATACCCTGCTAACTCTACTACAAACGGCGATGAAAATGAAACCGACTGCACGTAGGCCTGTCACGATAATTAATTGTGTTGGACGATAAATTTTTCTGGAAATTATTGCGATAAACGATAATATTGTCGGCACCGTTTTAAGACCATTTTAGACATAATGATAATATATAATAATAATTCAAGTACATCCTTTCAAACATAACTTTTTATTGAACATTCAACATTGCAAATGAAATGTGAAATAATATTAAAATATATAAATTAATAAATAAAACAAATTAATTAAATTATAATAAATAAATTAAATCACACACAACCAAAACAATAAATTAAATAGAGTCAGGCTGGAAAACAGAGCTCTCTCTCTCATTCATATATATATATATATATATGTATGAGCACACATTAGCTCACAAGCAAAAAAAAACTCCTTAAAACAACAGTCAAGTGTACAGTCCACTGTCAAAGACCCAAATGCCTCAACAGGCCATATCCAAAGCTGTTTTTCTAAGTTTTCGAGCAAGGAACACCAACATGTTTGCATTGTCGGGCGGGGGCTCTCCATCTCCAGCTGCCCGTGTTTGCTCCCAGCTGGAAAACGGAATGGGGTGGTTGTGTTTAGGTGGTTTAAATGCGTGGTATTGCCTGCTTTTGTCGCTTACCTTTTTTAAATCAATGCGACACACCGCCCGGCTGATTCAAGTCCGTAGGTTCGCC
>NW_011364990.1:0-2085 GCF_000735185.1 Notothenia coriiceps
GACAGACAGACAGACAGACAGACAGACAGACAGACAGACAGACAGACAGACAGACAGACAGACAGACAGACAGACAGACAGACAGACACACACACACACAGACACACACACACACACACACACACACACACACACACACACAACACACACACACACACACACACACACACACACACACACACACACACACACACACACACACACACACACACACACACACACACACACACACACACACACACACACACACACACACACACACACTTAGTGAGGTTTTGGGACCAGCTGAGATCTCTGGTTTCCAAGTAAGAGAACTAAGCCAAAGTAAACCCAACAAAGAAATAACATGAAAGGGGAACACAAACAATTAATGACATTTGGGGAATTATTATTAGTAAGGGCAAACCACATTTTGAAAGGTATTACACTAGTATTTAATGGATGTTTTCAAGCTATTCATAAGACGTGAAAATTAAGCATTATCAAGTTAAACTCCTACTTAGAAAAGCAGCTTGATATGGACGTTAAGCAACAAACTCTCAGCAGGAAAAGCCGACTTTAAACAGAGAACGAATTACTCAAAATGGATGCTGTTTGTAAAATGTGGACCTAACATCCGATCATGTCCAAATGCAAAACTGTGGATGTTTTTCAGGCCTGCCATGGTTGTCTTTTCCTAGCTTCTTCATAAGACCTTCCTGATGTGTCTCTATTATTCTGACCGTTGGACAGCTTCTCATAAAACATTCAGGATGTAACACTCATGTATGTGAAAAGTGAGTGAGGTAGTTAACATAGCATATTTAGATTCTGTTTACTTGTCATATTATTCATTTTGACGCAGCCAATCTTTACGCAGCCGAAATGTATTTTAATTTAAATCAAATGAGGCTTTCGAATCAACGAGTTTGGCTTCCTTGTCCTCATTTCAAAGAGCCTTAAAACCAACTTGACAGCGAGAAACTGTGAGAGACGTTAGTGGGTGTCATGCCAAAAACAAACATACTGTGCATCCATCTTGTTTAGTCAGTCTGATACATTTACGTCATGCACTGGGCTGTCAGTCCATCACTTGATCTCATTGTCTTGTATTTGAGGAAGTGGCAGCCAAACGTCATGACTGTGTGTTTAATTTTAAAATGCGAGGGTGTGTAAGTCAAACAAAGGAACTCCTTGTGTTGCACGGAAAGCCACGTCATGTTGGGACGCCTGAGTCGGAAGAGGTCTGGAGACAACAATGGCGACTTGGCTGGGATGACAGAGTGATGGGATCAAAGGGACGTCATCAAAACTATTCTTGGAAGCATAAGCTTTCATTTAAAGAGACCCTATTATGCTTTTTAGGGTTTCCCCTTCCCTGTGGTGTGTTATATAAGTTTTTTGTGCATGTAAATCACATGTGTCAAACTCAAGGCCCGGGGGACAAATCAGGCCCTTGGTGGATTTAAATTCGGCCCGCAGGATAATTTCTAATTACTATTAGATCTGGCCCGCCGGTATATTGCACGCACACCTTCACTCCATCCTGAGGGTCTCCTCAGCTCAGAGCCTGAGCCCAAACATTGATGACCTTGCACCCAAGATGAGACGCCAAGTATCTGAGCTAGCATCACAGAGCAGCACACTGAGTTTAATGGATGTTTCCTTCTGCACTTTGTTTCTTGAGACAACAGGGCATGTTTGGTTTTCTCTTTGAGGGAAATCGTTTTTTTGAAGCTGTTGTTGGCCTGTGGAAAAATGTAATCATAAGAAATGACTCTGCAGATACAGCCATACACTGTAAGAAATGAATGCAACTGATTATTTAATGTTTAATGTTGTTTTTATAGGCAATAGTTTAAGCTTTGTTAGTTCCAGGTTTAATATGTGCAATAAGTTCATTTCAATAAGTTCTGCAATAAACATTGAACCAGTCCGGCCCTCGACTAGTACCCATTTTTTTATTTTGGCCCACTGTGTATTTTAGTTTGACACCCTGCAGACAGAGGGTGAAATGAGCATCATACGTCCTCGTTAACTTAACAATTTAAAATATCTAAAAATGAATTTAACATGTGCTTCAAAAGACTATTAATACTGAACGAC
>NW_011364991.1:0-5246 GCF_000735185.1 Notothenia coriiceps
TATATCTGCAAAACAATCTCTCGTCATAAACATATCATTTGCGAAATTAAGCAAACATGCTTTTCAATTGTAAACCAAAAGCATGTTATACCGCCAAAGAAATGTATTAAAGTAGTAGGCTACATCCAGCAGGGGGAGTGGTAGACGATGTCTGAGGTGATTTTGGTGCATCTTTAAGACAGGAAAGTTATTTTAGCTTTTATCATATTTCTGTGTTGCATTGTGTAGCCTACACGGTCCCTGCAAATATAAGTTGTGCAGCTCGGAGGACAGCGTGTATCGGCTTTGATTTGATATACTGTACATATAAGGTTGAACCGCCTTGTCTACTTTACTATAGTTGTTAAGAAACGTGGTTTTGGGACGTGTTGTGTTTGAGTCAAGCTGCTGCTCGAGTCCTCTCTAACACTCAGAAAGTGGATCACATCCCTCCAGCTCTGAAGTCTTTACACCGGCTTCCTGTTACATTAAATGATATTACATTACATGTTACTTGTTAAACGCTTTTATCCAAAGCTACTTACATACTCAATACTGTGGGCAATCCCCACAGGAGCAATTTGGGGTGAAGTGTCTCAGGGACACAACGACATGTTGACTGCAGTGGGGTTTGAACCTGTCCGAACTCCAACGCACAACCCACTGCGCCACACGCCTCCCTTCCCTCCCTCGTGTCTTTCAGAGAAATGTATGAGCTGTTAAATCACTGTTTTAAGGAAATGCACTCTGACTCTGCTAACCAGGCTGTTTAATGTGTGTTAATATATCATGTATTAACTCAGGGGGAGTTAGTAATTAATGCTTTGGTTTTCTTTTCATTATTTGGGAGTGGGTTGGGTCATTACAGTATTGCAATATTCTGTAATTTTTGCTTCACTTTTATCATAACGATTCTATGAAACATGCAAATGTGATCATGCAGAAGTGAAACAAAGAGGAAACGTGTTTGACTTTTTTTTGCCCTCACTGTATTTGTATAGCCATGCACACACACACACACACACACACACACACACACACATACAGATCACTGCACAATCACTACCGCTAAGCTAAAGATGGCTAGATATAGATAGACTGATTAGCTACTACTGTACAGTACGCCACAGACAACACACTCAAGGGTTCAACCTCCACACTTCAAATCCTTTCAGATACTTCTGTCTTTGAGCAGACATTATATCTTTGTTGCCAAAAACATCATTTATATGGACCCTTTTTATCAAGTTTGACACGTTTCTTTAACAAGTGAAAAGCATGTAATAATACACTTTAACATGGATTTATATATATGTTCTGAGGTGCTAAAAAGTCATTTAAACTTATATTCTGAAGTGAGATCACATGTCACCCTGTCCAACTGATGCTGAGCTGTCAGCAGGTGTCCCCAGAACGCTGCTCTCTGATTGGCTGAGCCAGTCTGATCATATGACCCAGAACACCGGGCTGGTGGAAAACAGTGGGCTGGAAAAAAGATTTGTCAAGCTACAGGAAACAGGCAGTGCAAACCGGAAACTGTTACCAATGAGTTTTTATGTTACAACAAGTACCTTTGTTTCTCTTGGTAAAATGTACCTTTTTAATATAACTTCCTACCGATGGAAAAAACGAATAATTTAAAATACATATTTTAGTTTCCAGACAGTTTTCTGTATGTTTACTTTTTTTTAAACTAATATTTTCCTGTACATTCAACGATACAGGGTTCCTTCACATTCATTGCACTCATATGTATATATTGTTGTCGACATTTTGTAATTGACCAGAAAGGCACAACTGTTAAAATATTTTGTTTATTGCCAATTTTCAGACTAACTAAGTACTAAAGTATTGTTCAAAGTACAATTGTAGATACTTAGCTGATTATTGTCTTTGTATACTACTTATACTCCATGTAAACAATACTTTTTGGTACAAATAAAGTACTTTTTACTGCCACCCGCTACAATGAGTCGGCCAAGTATACATTTTGGTACCTACCTATATTTTGAAGATTTGTATTTTTCTTTAAGTAACATTTTAAATGCAGTAGGCCTACTTTCATTTTTCAGGTGGTTATTTATTTGTACCCGTAGGTAGATTTGGTTGGCAGATAAAAGACCATTATGACAATCTCTAATAAGTACCCCCTTCTCCATCACATCTAAAAACAATTCAACTTCAAATGAATCATTCTCTGTTAAGTTTTTCTTCTACCTCCTCCAGCTTGTCAAAAAGCTTTTATTCTAAAAGTCCTAGCAGGAAGTGCTGCTTGTGATGGTCACCAGCTACCGTTGGTCCATCACATGATTCTCTATTGTAGCTCCACTACTCTCTTATTATCCTTATTGTTATCCTTAGTATGGGAAGCTGGAGTGGATTTATAACTGGTTTCTTACCACTATATGTCAGCTTATAGTTGGCTTTATTTCAAGGGAACAGACCTACTTATTTCCTGCTTCGCTATGTAGTTCGCTAACTTTGTAACGGTCTGCAATCTGGACGTTGCACTAGCTTTGGAGAAAACTGTTGGAAACTTTTGACAGGTTTTTATTACTTGTTTTACTAACAGTTAGAGACACTCAGTCGGATCCACAGTGACAGATTTCCCTGTCGTTATGACGGTGTAACGAGCACTAACTTGGGAGAAAAACGTTGGAAACTTTTAACAGGTTTTTCTATTAACCATTAGAGACAAACAGTCGGATCCACAGTGACAGATTTCCCCGGCTCTATGACGCTGTAAAGAGCCAGGATCCACCATGACAGAGCGGACTCCTCTCCTCCACTACCGCCTCTCCGCCAGCGTCAATGAGTCCGAGAGTCGGGCCCCTCCGGCCGGCCTGGCCCCGCAGCAGCACCCGGTCGGACCCCGGATGAAAAGCAGCCTCCAGCGGCAGCAACCGAAGAAACTATCGGTGTTTTTCGGGGTGGTGATCCCGACCCTGCTGTCCATGTTCAGCGTGGTGGTCTTCCTCCGGATAGGTGAGTGGTAATTATGTATTCTTTAATCACTACAGAGATATATGTGATGGTGTAAAGTTACCAGAGGTGGAGAATTATTCAGATGATCATGTAGCCTACTTGAGTAAAATCTCAATCTCAAGTACCTAAGTGTAGGAATACTCTTTTACAAGTAAAAATCCTGCATTCAAAATGTTACTCAAGTAGAAGTAGCCTACTCACACCTTGCACTTGAGCAAAAGTAGAAGTACTCAGATCTTGTACTTGAGTAAAAGTAGAAGTATTCAGATCTTATACTTGAGTAAAAGTAGAAGTACTCAGATCTTGTACTTGAGTAAAAGTAGAAGTACTCAGATCTTGTACTTGAGTAAAAGTAGAAGTACTCAGATCTTGTACTTGAGTAAAAGTAGAAGTATTCAGATCTTATACTTGAGTAAAAGTAGAAGTACTCAGATCTTGTACTTGAGTAAAAGTAGAAGTACTCAGATCTTGTACTTGAGTAAAAGTAGAAGTACTCAGATCTTGTACTTGAGTAAAAGTAGAAGTACTCAGATCTTGTACTTGAGTAAAAGTACCAGAGTGTAGGAATACTCTGTTTCAGTAAAAGTCCTTCATTCAAAATTGTACTCAAGTAAAAGTAGAAAAATATCAGCATCAACATATTCTATAATATAAGTTTACTTTTGGTACTTCTATATTAAGTTTCATCAAACCAAACAACTTGGTCCTATCTTCTGTGTGAAAACAGCTCAAAAAGCAGCCTTCTTAAATGAAAAGTGAGCGCTTGGATCATCACATTCAGTCAGTTTAGTTCAGTAAGCAGACACACTAAATAATGATATTAAACCCATCATCACACAGTTGTTCATACAACCTACAAAGTGGGTTATGTATCCAGGAGAGCTTTCCGTCTTTATTTAAGTGGGTAACTGTAAAATGTATTTTCTTATGTTTTGAGTCATGCACAAACTAATATGTCTTCAAAATTACTCCAACCTTTACAAAAGCTTTAAAAATTGCAAAAGTGCTGGACCTATTTCTTGAGTTTACCCTGGGATAGGGGGGTAAGCTCCAGAAGTTAAGGGATTACATGTTAAAGTAATACAGAATAGTGTCGTTCTGATATTTTCCTCACAGTGTTGACATATGAACCTACGATTAATAATCTCCCCTGGGAGGAAGCATCTTTGGCTCTGGAGTAAAGACAACATTTGAGGTCACAACTGCCGAGATAAGAGATTTTAGTCCATGTCGTAAAGAGCGTAAAATCTGTTTTCTGGTAAAAGTGAGTAAACGTCTGAGAAGCAACTAATCATGATGTCATGCAATCCACCGTTTCACATCTCTGCTGTCAAAGCGTGAAAAAGATGCCGCTGGGAAGCAGAAAAAATGCCTTTCACGCCTCCCTTTATCTCCTCTCTGATCAAATGTGTACTTTCTCTCATGGTGTTACATCCAAGTTGTTTTCCAGCTCTCCCTCTCTCACCCCCCCTCTGCCCTCACAGTCTCGTGAGATGTCAGCTGCTACAGTATGCCGTGGTCACACACAGTTAACACACAGTTAACACACACACACACACACACACACACACACACACACACACACACACACACACACACACACACACACACACACACACACACACACACACACACCCACCCGCACGCACGCACGCACGCACGTACGCACGCACGCACGCACGCACGCACGCACGCACGCACACACACACACACACACACAGTTAACACACAGTTAACACACAGTTAACACACACAGTTAACACACACAGTTAACACACAGTTAACACACAGTTAACACACACAGTTAACACACACACGCACACACACACACACACACACACACACACACACACACACACACACAACACACACACACACACACACACACACACACACACACACACACACACACACACACACACACACACAGTTAACACACACACACACACACACACAGTTCACACACACACACACACACACACACACAGTCACACACACACACACACACACACACACACACACACACACACACACACACACAGTTAACACACACACACACACACACACACACACACACACACACACACACACAGGAACTGGATGTGGAACTACTGTAAATACATCGTCTGTGAAAGCATCAACATGTGAGGGGCGCTGACAGACCTATGTGTTGTAGGAAAACACATCTTTCAAATCGAGTGTCAGTCATTACATAGTTATTATTATTAAGGCGTCAAATGTCAGTAAATCAACCTATATTGTTTTGGTGTTTAAAATTAAAC
>NW_011364992.1:0-2483 GCF_000735185.1 Notothenia coriiceps
GAGCACATGAAGACAGTAATGTGATCTGAGCTGAGTGACAGGACCTCTATTTTTTCTGCAGAGGTTTGACAGAGCTATAAAAGAGTCCGAGGCTCCAGCTGCTGACAGAGACACGGACAGAGACACTGAGCATCAGACCCGGTGGAATAACCTCCAGATAAAACACTTATATTTATCTTTATAATATCAAAGAGAAGAATGGGACTGCACAGCGTGGAGGAACTGGTGAGATCTGCTGATGTGGATGAATGAATGATAATTATGAGGTTTTTAAAAGGATTAGTTTTAGGGTTTATATTGGGGTTGAAATAAGCATATTTCTTTTTTATATAAATGTCGATTCTTAATCATGTCGGTACTGGTACTACTTCCTGTGACTTACCTACATGTGTATTTATAGGAAAACAAACATTTATTTAGTTGCAAAAATTCAAAGCAAATGTAAAAAACTGAAAGAAAAAGTAAATTATTTTATTTCTGCACCAAATGACATTTTTTACATTTGCTAATCAGGACCGACAATCCAGTATTACATGAATGATGTCTTATCCAAACTCCCTCTAATTACTTAATTATCTTTGTTTAATGATCCTTTACTTTGCACGATTAGAGCAACGGCTACTTAAATACAACTTGGCTTACATCAAGAGTAATTATTTGATCCATCATTGTTTATACTGCAGATTTCACCCCAGACTTCTTGTACTCAATATTATAACTGTGGAGTCTTCCTCCTTATAGATGAAATTATAATGAAGCCCTCTGAGCGATTACACGAGTGATTTAGACGCATTAAAGCGTGGAGGTGTGTTAATGTGTTTACTCTCACTGTGATAGAGCGGCTCCTGTGTTTACCTCTCAGATTAAGGCATTAGTGTGTGATAGCAGCTTCAACCTTTTACTGAAAGAAATGCAATCATTTGAACGGCTGTCGTTACAGAAATGCAAGGACAGTCACAGAATCTACAAAGAAAGCTGAGATTTTTTAAAATGTTAACAGATAGATTCACGAGGCGATAAGAAAATATATTGTCAGATCTGTTTGAGACATCAACAAAGACACATATTAAGAAGTAAACAATGGAGGCGAATGGAGGCGTTTCAGGCTGCAGGGAACACAGGGAGTTTAGCCTTTGCAGACCATTTACATGCACTAAAACCTAACCAACTACAGGAGAGGGAACAGCACAGAGAGCAGAATAGGGCCTCTTTAAGTAGTGAGCATACAACTTGTTTAATGAGACTTTTCAAACTGAAGATGCTGTGTGTGAGTTTTCTTTCTTGCACTAATGTACATTTCTCAAAGATATTGAAGTGACTGTTATTTTGTATTTGTTGTGCTTTTATTTATATCTTAATGTGTGCATATGTACACATGTGTCTGTAGATTGTGTATATATGTATATACATATTTTAATATATATTTGTGTTTTGTATTCCTCGGGATTGTGGGAAACGGAATTTCGATCTCTCTGTACACACAAACTGACAGATTGACAATAAAGTTGACTTCAAAGATTGAAAGATTCAAGATTCAAGATTCAAAGGTGTTATTGCCATGCTCAGCAGCTACAGTGTAGAAATGGCAATGACATTATTCTGACCTGAGCTCCTCCAACAATGCAACATATAATAAAATACAAAAATACAAAATAAAAAGTAGTGCAAGAAGTCTATATACCCGTAAATAGGATATGGGATATGTACAAGAACAGACTTGGACTTTGACTGACTTAGACTGCTGTTTTTTATTACCTTCCCTCAGGTGTCTGGTAAGAGGTCAGAGGGCAAGGAGGCAGCTGACTTCCATGGCGGAGAGTACGAGGCGGCGGTGGGTCAGGAGAAGAAAGACGGCATCGAACCGGAAGAGGTCAGTGTGGCAGCTCTCAGCGTAAGAACCAGAGATGGCTGCAGTACACACATC
The DNA here is from genome assembly GCF_000735185.1 of Notothenia coriiceps. Classification (NCBI taxonomy): domain Eukaryota; kingdom Metazoa; phylum Chordata; class Actinopteri; order Perciformes; family Nototheniidae; genus Notothenia; species Notothenia coriiceps. Next base: position 1,925 of record NW_011364992.1, read on the forward strand.
CTTCACTCAAGTAGAAGTACAGATACTCGTGTTTAAAAATACTCTGGTGAAAGTAGAAGTACTGACTAAACTTCTTTACTCAAGTCAAAGTAAAGAGGCTTTGAAATGTACTTCAGTAAAAAGTACCCATAACTAGCAGCTGTTTTAAAGAGTACCTGACCTCCCTTTATATTAATAGAACAATAATGTCATTGTTAGCTAATGAATGTTTCCATGGTGACCAACAGCAACATGACAACGTTTTCATTGGTCCCTCTTCTTTAGAGAAGACCAGGAAATGATGGATACACGGATCGTGTTCAAATCAATAGGCACGCAATGACTCTAAATAATAATGATCACGCCACCAAACACACATTCAGACTAAAGGAACCAGCCTGTTTGGAAAATGAGAGAAGTAGAAAGTACAGGTATTTGAGTTCAACATGTAAGAAGTAGAAAGTACAGGTATTTGAGTTCAACATGTAAGAAGTAGAAAGTACAGGTATTTGGGTTCAACATGTAAGAAGTAGAAAGTACAGGTATTTGGGTTCAACATGTAAGAAGTAGAAAGTACAGG
>NW_011364993.1:0-10788 GCF_000735185.1 Notothenia coriiceps
GATCTCATCTCACTCTGCATGACCCTAATATTATAACATGTGTGTTCTGGAGAATCACAGAACGGACTTATTATTATGCCGTTTAAACCAATTATTTAAATGTGGTAAATGTGTAAGTTTCGTTGACAGGTCCACACACTGCTTCCCCGCAGCGAGGACCCCCCCGCCCTCCGGCTGATAGTTCACGAGCGTCAAGCTCCTCAACCCCCCCCCGTTGATAATTCTCGATAGTCGGCACGCTGATAACAATTTTTTTTTTTTAACCCTAACCCTAACCGTAACTTTATTGATCCCAAATTGGGAAATTAACAAAATTAACCAAATAAAAAAATATAGAAATAAACATAACAGTAAGGCACAATACATAAACATATACATAATAAGTTTCATAATATTTCATATTGGGCATTCTCTAGATCAGGGGTCGGCAACCTTTTTGATATTAAGTGCCACCAAAAATGTAAATTGTGATCAGTGTGCCGACGATCGTGAACTGTCTACAGGGGGCGGGGGGAGCCTCACTGCGGGGAAGCAGTGTGTGGACCTCTTTCATCTGTCAGCGCAACTTACATGATGCCGTTTAAACACATTCAAATAATTGGTTTAAACAACATATTAATAATGACGACCGTCCGTTCTGTGATTCTCCAGAACACACAGATGGCCAGTCCGCCCCTGTGTAGCACATTATTTCGATGAGAGAGGAGCAGATCGCCACTGGGATTTCAACTAAAGACACAGCCACGCAAAAACTGCGGCATTTGTACAGCTCCTTATGGGTACTACAATTTGTGAAGTGCTTTCCTCCGTGGTGAAACGATCAGCACTGCACCACGGAGGAAAGCGGCAGAAAGTCGCCTGGATTTAAAGAGAGCGGGGCTGCGTTGCATGCATGGCTTCCTTCTGCAGGTAACGGGGAGACGCGCTCTGGCGGCGGTCTCGTTCAGGATCCGAAAATACAATTTAAATATTTTGCACACTTATTCCACTTATTCCTAGTGTTCCACTGGTTACGGTGCCGCGTGCCAATGGTGGCAGTGCCAGGGGTTGCCGAACCCTGCTCTAGATATACATATTTCAATCATATATAATTGAATTGTATTTATACGATAATTATAATTGTGATATTGGTATTTCCCCTGTTTATCTTTATTTATTTTATATAAATAATTGATTTATTCTATTCATTTGAAACAACTGAAAACAGATGTTGTTGACCTAATCATTTCAATTCATTGACCTAATCATTCATATATTGCTGATACTATTCAAGAAATAGTTCTCCACAATTCCAACTTGAGTGTCTCACCTTTGCCGTAGGCAGGAATCTGCACAGAGAGGCTGATGACCCCCACCAGGTCCTCTATGGGCACCAGAGACCTCAGGATGGCCCGGATCCTCAGAGCTTCACCCTTTCCTGCTTGGATCAGCTGTAGAAAAGAAGATTTCACACACACTGTATGAGACTAAAGTGCAGCAACCACATACTGTACAGAACAAATGTGCCCAGAGACAAAGCCGCTAAACTAACATGCATCTCAGGGGCGCAGCGACCCAGCAGATCGATGAGGGCGGAGTAGAAGGACATGATGGCGTTCCCCAGGTGGACGCGGTTCTCCTCGTGCTGCTCCTCACCACCAAACCTGCCAATAAAAAAAAACAGGTTTTCACATCATTTTGATCAGCAAAGCTTACATTTATGTCAGTTTATTCATATAGCACATTTCATACACACAAGCTGAAAGGGGTACAGAAGTATTATAATAAAATGTTGTTGAACAACCTCTGGAAAAGTAGTTATAACAAGGTGTTTAGCCTCAATTCAAAAGAAAATGTAAGGTTGGGGCCAACGTCAGATGTTTTGAAAGTTTATCCCAAAAAAACAAAATCTTCTTCTATGTTTTTTGTTCTTGCTCTGGGCACAATGAGTAAAACTTCATACAGTAATGCCCGAACGGCAACAAGCGCTCCGTTCCGAGCTGTGTGCGTCACTTTTTAGTGTCCCCTGGTTTCCAGTGTCTTTTGAGCTTCTTGCATCGTTTTGTTTTTATAGTGCTTTGAATAAACGCTGGGCATGTGTTGTCAAGTTGGTGAAGACGTTTCTTCATCTGTTTTGGCACATTTGTGATTTGATATTTGCATAGTTTCTGAAGCACAGCTCATTTGTCTCTCCTAATGGAAGTGTGTCTGACCGTTGTAGCTCACTTGCAGCTGTCAGCCACCGTAGCTCCATCCTCGAAAACAAAACAAACTTTTATATGTAGGGCTGCAAGATTGAGAAAACATTTCTAATTGCTATTATTTCGACTGATATTGCAATTGTGTCATGATTCACCATATTGGGGGTATTTATAATTTTTGCATCATAATTCTCATTATCATTGAAAATATGTGGTGTGATATTTAAAGTCTGCAAGACTCTGCTTTTTAGGCCGGGATCTCACTACAGCTCCACAATACTTCTCTCAAAATTGTATTTGAACACTTATTTAGCCTTTAGGGAATATTCTGCTTACCGCAGTTCCAATTCAGCACTAGTCCATATTGCAATTTCACTCACATTTGAATGAATTGTGGAACCCTGGTATTTGTATTGTGTTATCACACACTGAGAGGTAAACATCCCTCTATCCCGCCATCACTCACATGAAGCGTCGGTCCTTTTTCACCGTGGGTCCGTCCCTGGCCGGGTCCTCTGAGATCTTGATGGCCTCCTCCATGGCAGCCAGCAGACCGTTCCCCCCCTCCCCTCTCAGGGCAGGGCCGAAGCATTCGGGCCGACGGATGAGCAGGCGCACCACCACGTTGGCGTTCTCCTCCACGCTCTCTCCTGTGGGGAACAAACGTTAGTGGCTGTTAGGATCTGGGTTTTTGTGTTTCCTGTTTTATTTTTCTGAGATCACTTTCATTGTCTACACTTCCTGCCTTTTTTCCAGGCATCTGCCCTGCTCTGATTCTATCCAACTGTGTGTACTGACCTGCCCTTGTGTTTTGCCTGCCCTCTCCAGCTTATCCATTTCCCAGTTTTACTCTGTGGGTTTATGCTCAATGATTCGATCAATGTTTCCCCGGTTGTTCTGCTGTCCATGTTTCCTGTTTCTTTACCAGGATTATTCCTCGTGTTCCTGCATTGGGTTTTATTTGGCTGTTTTCCCGTGTGGTTCCCTTGCCTGTCCCTCTGTTTTTTTTTTGTGTTTATCAGCTTCTGTTAAATAAAGCACACTTCCTCAAGTTCCTCATACCTGCTTCCCTTTTCGTATACGTTTGGGTCCTGCTTAAACCTGAAAGTAACCCTAACCCAAAACATAAAAGTAATCATTAGAGCAGAGGGTGCTGACCGTTCACAAAGACAGCGAAGCGCAGGAAGTCCAGGTATCTCCCCCCTCCGCAGGGGTTCCAGCCGATGTCAGGGTAACCCTTAGAGAGGAGCATGGGACACATCTGCAGACCGCAGCCCGCCAGGTATGTCACGACCTACAGAACCAAGGAGGGGACACCAGGAGAGAGTATGAGAGAACTGGACACTTCAATGTGTTGTTTTCTTTTGTCATGTTTGTGTTTTCTCAAACCATTTCCAGGTCCTGCTCTTGAAGAGCCAGCGCCAGCTCGTTGTTGTCGATGCAGGAAGCTGCAGCCACGTCCAGAGGGGTGGATCCTCGCATGCCTGCAGAGGTAAATAAGGTAAGTCTTTCTCTGTGTGTTCTTTGCCTTACTTTGTCATTCTGTATTCTCTATTAAACACTAAACTCCAGCAAGTGCACGTCCCTCTGCGACGGCCAATCAGCTCGCTACCCCTTCATTGCGAGTGAGACCTTTGCTCTCCTCTGCAAAAACATGCCTGTTTGCTATCCTGGCTACTCAATGGTAGAATGATGAACGTAATGTAAATATTTGTCAAAAAAAGTGGATGATTTTTCCTGTGGTCAAATATTTTGTTTGTTTTCAGAGGAGATTCACAGCAGTTCACCTTAAACAGAACCTCCAATGATAGGGAAAGTTAAGAATGTAATCTTTACAAGGACACCTGTTTTGAATCCAATGCCCTATGAGCAGTAAAGCAGAGAGCCTGGTACTGACCCAGGCCGATGCCGCTGTTCTGCAGCAGGTAGCTCAGGTGGTCAAACATGGAGCGCTGGTTCTGTCGGCTGATACGACAGAAGTAACACAGGAAACGACAGCAGTTGGTCACCATCTGGGGGAACCGGATCTCCTGGAGAGAGAAAAAGAGAAAATATATTAATAATAAGTTACAAAAAAGCTGTTTAACAACACATAATCCACTCAAAAGTTTAAAAACAGACATAATTCAAAAATACAAGAAAATCATTAAATACAATACAATGAATGAAACAGTAAAACAAAAAGACTAATAGAAGGGGGATGTTGCCAGTTTTACAGGTTATTTTTTCAGGTGTTGTTTAAAAATGTTGACTGATTAGACTGACAGAATAAAAGCTGATTCACTCATTTTATTTCGGGGAATCAAAATCTAAAATAACTACTAGACTGTAAATGTAACATTTCAGACAAATAAAACAAAGCATTATAATTACCTTGGAGTCTCCTCCTCCGCCCAGCACATTAACCATCACCTCCATCACAGTCTCATGCATACCCAGGGCTCGCATCAGGTTGGGGTGCTGGTAGAACACCTTGTTGTTCATGATGTTCCTGAAAGAATACAACAACAAAAACATCAGTCAGACCCACTGCTTGGGTTCGGAGGACACAACAAAACAATAGATGGAGATATTGGGGCAGGGTGAGCCGAAAGCATTTAACAAAAACATATTACTCAGTTAGAAAAGCAATAACTTGTTTTTGTATTGTACTGTGCTGATGTTGCTTGTTTATTGTGGGACTAACCCTAACCCCCCCACACTGACCCGATGCTCTGGATCATGAGGCGCTCCTCCTCGGGGCCCATCTGGACGATAAGCAGCGAGCGGATCTGCCCCAGACACTCCAGAAGGTCCATGGTGTCCTGCACGGAGATGGCGTTGATGGCGTAGGCTTTGGGCAGCGCTCGGATCAGCTCCCCCAGGCCGTCGTACTGCCGGTGCAGCAGGCTGAACATCAGGCGCACCAGCTCCGGGTTCTGGATGAACGACTCCTGGGCCCAGTGGATCATGGTGTGGGAGATCAGCTCCTGGAGCGAGTCTTAGGGGAGGTGGACACAGAGAGGGAAAGGTTGTTATGGGTTACACAGCCATTTAATCAAGTCTTATGGAACAGGCCGGTTCTTACTGGGCTTCTGCTCCTCCTCCACCTCCGGCTCCTCCTCCTCCTCCTTCTTCCGCAGGCTCTTGATCATATCCACCATACTGATGAGTCTGCCCCTCAGTGAGGAGTCCACCTCCTTTTCCTCCGCCTCCTCCTCCACATGAATACCTGTTTGAAATAGGAATTCAGCATTAAGAGGAGACGCTAGATCATTGGGAAATAAATGGGCCAAACAACTTCCTCAGTCGATTACAAACACAATGACGATTTATTTTGTATTCGACATTCTTAATAACTCAGTTTTTACTTACATTTGTAAGTATAAATATGCAAATTGCTTTATTAAATCTCTTTTTTCTTTAAGGAATTAAATGCTACATTAACCTTGAATATTTAGAAGTGAATGACATTTTACATGTTGTATAATAAAAAGTTATTTTGAGAAAAGGGCGTTTAAAAGGTATATATTCTAACCTTCATTTAGTTTGCAAGACGCTAAAGGTGAATAGGGTAGAATATTGAACTAATAATATTATATTTCATACATTGATATAAGACAGTATTTTTCATATTAGCTTTCTGATTTTTCTTAATGATCCATATGACACATTCACTTTTGCTACCTTTCGGTGAATTTTGAAAAAATACTCAAATGAACAAAGTTATTCAAATAAACCCCTAAGTGTGTATTGTGGATGTTTACTTTGCACTGGTCTTAAAGAAGCCATGCTATGGAATCTAAATAACCCTAACTCTCAACATGTACCAGCATTGGAAAAACAATGGAGCCAATAAAACCCACAGCATCTCTAAAGAGCGCCTCACCGCAGTGCAGCAGCAGGTCGATGTGGAACTCCACCAGAGTGTCCCGCGTCTCCTCAGGCACCGGGCTGAACTCGTCCTCTGGACTGTGCTTGAACTTGGTCAGCAAAAGAACCTTGAAAGGAGACATAAAAGAACATATTTTGTCTGCTTTGCTTTTTTCTCTCCTTTGCACAAGACTTTTTATTCCATTACATTTTAGGGGTTTCTTGTTGTTTTTGTGTTTTTCATGACATATGTGACCTGCTCTATCGAAATCAGTCGCATTGACCCGAAGACACATTTTGAGTTGTATACACTGTTGGAAAGAGGATATTCCTAGCTTTCCAATGATATCAGGATTGTTGTTGTACTCCAAATATTAAGCGAAATATGTCACATTGTATAATGACTATCACAGAGTCATCATTTTGAGAAAAAGGCCTTCAAAGTTTTCTCTTCTCTGGAATCCATCGATCTGATTGATTATTAGCGGAGCAAATGATAAAAACACTACGGAGGGATGATATTTTCGTTTGGATTACTGGTCTGGGGGAAGCTCGCGAGTGTGTGTGTGTGTGTATACGTGTGTGTGCGTTTGTGTAATTTTGCGTTTGTGTGTAGGCTATTGTGTTTGTTTCCCGGGGAAAACCCTCACGAGAAACACCGGCTGTTGGTATGCCTGCTGTGACGTTAAGTTACTACGTTCTCTGCTTGTAATTATGCCGTTACAAGCTTCAAAGTTGTATTTATCATCTGAATTTGCCGAAACAAGTTTCATATTCTGAAAGCCAAGACTTTGTTTAATTGAAATCAGATAAAACAAACTGTAACGGACCCTGCCGTCAGCCGGAGGGAGGGGGGGCGGTGCGGCAGAACAGCAGAGTGGCGAGTGAGAGCTGTCATCTTCCCTTTACAAGCTTTACAAAACACCCGAACCCCGCAAAACTTTTTTTTTTACGCAAATCCACGTTTATTTAGAAATGAGCCGTTGCGACTTCCAACTGATTTCGATAGAGCGGGTCACATTATAAGAAAATCTTTTCATCAGATCTTTACAAACCAACCCCAATAATTTTTACATACCAATGGAGCACAGGTTATTTTATTTTTATTTTACTATATCATTATTCATTTGTTAATATGGAAAGTCAAGTTACATTAAAGTTAGGTGAAGCAGGAGGGTCCAGTTTATACTTATGAGTTATCTAATTCAATGTTTTACGATCAAATCTTATGGCAAAATAATTACAAACTTTATTATAAATGAAGTTCCAAATGTACAGTCTCATGCGAAGAATTTAACTTCATCTTTTTTTTCTAGTTTTATTTGATCATGTTGCTTTTATTGTACATTGTAGTCTGTCCAAATACATATGATTTGTTAAGGGAACTGAAGAAAGACCATATTATAATTGGTGATTAAAATAAATGTGTATAATCTTTTACTAAATGACTCCTAAACTTTGATTTGAATTGTTCATCAGGATGATACTTTTGGGCTCAGTCCATTCCATGTTTCAACACCCATTATCAATAAACAGTGTGCTTGTTCTGCAGCGCTTTCTACACAAAGTGTTAACTCGTGGGAGGTCAATTATAGACATCCAATTTTTAAAGCACATATTTGGTTATTCTTCATTTCAAAATGAATGTACCTGGTCCTGAGGCGGAGAGCGGAACTCCCGGGTCTTGCGGGCGGTCTCAGCAGCCGACATGGTGAAGGCTCTCATCAGCAGGTTGTAGCGGACGCGTTGGTTCTTTTGGATATCGTTGACGAACTCATCTGAATATGCGACGATGGCTTCCACTCTGTGGCGCAGCTCGCAGTCGCAGAAGTACTGCAGGAGAGTGCACATCTGAGGGGGGAGAAGAGTTTCAAATGCTCAGTAGGGTCACATTCGACAGATATTTAAAGGATGTAGGATTTTGGTAATAAAATCTATTGACCTGCAGCTTGACAGACTCTGGTAGCTTCATCTGCAGTAACCCCTCCTCCAGACCCTCCTCTTCCTCTTTGGCTTCTGCCTCCACTGCCTCCTTCTTCTTCTCCTCCTCCGCCTTCTCTACCTCCAGCTTTTCTCCTTCTGCCGCTTCCTTCTCCTCTTCTCCCTCCTCCTTAGGCTCGGCTCCTTCCTCCTTCGGCTTTCCTTCTTCCAACTCATTCAGCTCCTCCTCCTCTTCGTCTCCGACCCCTTCGTCTCCGGCATCCTCATCCTTCCCTTCCTCGACCTCAGCAGCTCCACCCTCCTCAGCTCTCTCTCCCTCTTTCTCTTCCACTTCCTCTTTCCCACTGAACACGTGTGGGTCGATCATCTTGAGGATGTGCTTGGTGTCCTCGTCGTTGAAGATGCCCATGATGAGCAGAGTGCTGATGAGCTTCAGGATGGGGACGAAGTGGAACTCCACGCTGCCTCCGACAGGGTCCCTCATGGCCTGGCTGCCATCCAGCACGGCCTCCGTCAGCATGCTGATGGCCCGGGTCTTCAGCTCCTGAGGGGGTAAGATGAAAGATAATCAGATCAGAATCAATATGCTTTGTTTAACGACGGGGGAACAATTGCTTTTCGTAATGGTTGCTCCATTTTAAAGGAAAATGAAAGGAAATTAAGTTAAAATACAATGCTACCAGAATAAAAAATAAATCTGATGGCATTTAATAACAGTTGCCCCACTGCAACTGCACTCAGACAACTCGGATTGAAAGAAAATCACTAACCCCTGAGTGACAGCAGGTCATTTTACAGTTGAATAAAATATAGTTAAATGATAGGGACAATTTAAACGTAATAAAAAGGTTCCGATGAGTCCTGTCTCGTACCTGGAGAGGGAAAACGGGGCTGAGGGTGTAGAGGTCGGGGTCGGTGCCGACAAAGTTGATGGAGGAGAAATGCAGCTTGGGCCGTAGGCAGGTAGTGAGGCCCACCCCGGGGAGGGAGTGGGCCTTCTTGGCGTCGGGGTACAGGTGAATGCTGAGCGTCTCCTGGGACATGGGCACGATGAACTCCCGGTTGGTGCCCAGGCGGGCCCGTTTGGCCGACTCAAGGTGGATGCTGATGAGCAGGTCGTAGTAGCCGCTGCGGAGGGGTCCGGGCAGGTAGGTGTTCTCCGTGGCGTAGAACAGCTGTGATTCGTCCACGTGGCTGCAGAGGGCGTGAGCCACACGGTTGTTGCCGAGCGCACACACGGCACAGTACAACATCAGGGTGTGGTAGTGGAACTTCATCAGATCCTTACGCTCCGACAGCTCCAGGATGTCGATACACCTGGGGGACAAAGACAGGAAACTGATCAGATAAACATACAGAGAGGAGAATGGAACGGAATAGATCAGAATGGAACGGAATGGAACAGAATAGAATACAATGGAACAGAACAGAACACAATAGGAAAGAACAGAATACAATCAAATAGAATAGAACAGAACAGAATACTATAGAATAGAATAGAACATAATGGAAAAGAACAGAATAGAACAGAACAAAACAGGTTGGATTAGAATACAACAGAATACAATAGAATAGAATGATTAGAATAGAACAGAAAATAATATAGTAAACTAGAACAGCAAATAATAGAACAGAATACTATAGAGCAGAACAGAATACAAAATGTGACCCTACAATGAATTTTCACCATGGGGCCTTGCATGAATAACCATGAATAAAATGTAACCTCTTTAGTTTTGATTTATGCCTGTGAGGCGCTTCTACTTGAACTTTGGATAAGATATGCCATGAGAAGTTTAAGTGGGAGAAGAGTGTGTCTGCCACTTAGACTTAATTCTCAACCCCTCCTTCTTTGATGTGTGTGTATAAGAAACTTTTATGCTGTCACGATCTGTCTGTGTTGTGTTTTGTCTTGTCTAGATCTGTCTTTGGTTTTCTGTCTGCGTTGTGTCTTGTCCAGATCTGTCTTTGGTTTTCTGTCTGCGTTGTGTCTTGTCTAGATCTGTCTTAGGTTTTCTGTCTGCGTTGTGTTTTGTCTTGTTTAGATCTGTCTGTGGTTCCCTGTCGTTAGTTTCCCTGGTGTGTCTAATTTACCCGATTGTGTTCACCTGGTGTCCCTGTGTTTTCTCCTCCCTCCTCACCTGTGTCTTGTTTGTATGATTTGTCTTGTGTATATTTAAGTTCTGGTTTTTCTGTCTGTCTTGGTCAGTTCGTCTTGTGTAATGACTTGGTCCGCGGTGAGTGTTCTGTTCAGTCTTTGTTAATAGTTTAACCTTGAAATAAAGGAGTTATTTTTGTCACTTTAATCTGCATTTGGGTCCTGCTTCCTACACACACCGTAACATTACGAACCGACCAGAGATATGGGCCCAGCAGATCCGTTTGAGCAGGAACTATTGGATTATACCTTTTCTTTGTCTGACTGCGTAATCGATGGATGGGAGAGGTCAGGGTTCAGCAACGAGAGGCTGGTCTGGCAGATGCATGCAAGCTTCCGATGAAGAATCAAGATTTGGTTAAATTCTTACCTGCCTGGCTTTTGGATTACCTCACGGTTTGTTTTCCCGATCCAGATAGACCCAGGTCTCCCAATTCCCTTTTTGATACCACACGCATCGGTGTGGTCCGTCTGGCGTCAGCCCCTGCTTCTCACCCAGTGTTTGCTCCAGAACCGGTCCCAGCAGCCATGGTTCCGGCCCTGGTTCCGGCCCCAGCAGCCATGATTCCGGCTTCAGTACCGGCCCCAGTAGCCATGGTCCCGGCTTCAGTACCGGCCCCAGTAGCCATGGTCCCGACTCCAGTTTCGGCTCTAGGA
>NW_011364994.1:0-8336 GCF_000735185.1 Notothenia coriiceps
ACACACACACACTCTCAAACACAGACACATACACTCTCAAACACAGTCACACACACACACACACACACACACACACACACACACACACACACACACAAACACACACACACCCACACACACACCCACACACACATCCCCACACGCAGACGCAGACACACACACACACACCCACACCCACACACACACACACACACACACACACACACACACACACACACACACACACACACACACACACACACACACACACACACACACACACACACACACACACACACACACACACACACACACACACACACACTTTACATTCTTACAAATGCAAATTAGCACTGGCGCACACACACTTGTCTTATAAGAATGAGACATGAGGATAGGAGATCAGAGTGGTTTACTGCCAGGTAACTGATATAAATACCATCATTACAATGGTGACAGGGTTTTCTTCTGTCCTCTGGCAAAATAGCATCATTAGACACACACACACACACACACACACACACACACACACACACACACACACACACACACACACACACACACACACACACACACACACACACACAAACAGCACACCTGCAGATAAACAACGATACACACAGATATAAATGGAAAACTAACTTTGATGCAGATATACAAATGCAGAAACATCATGGAAAAAATACAGAGTACACATATAACCGATCCATACATAAACACACACATGCAAACAGATAAATATGAAGCACATTTCTCTTTTTGCTAAATGATGATGATGTTGATAATGATAGATCGTGGAGGGTTTCATAGGGTCGTTATAAGGCAGGAAGTCGCAGTGCTAGCCGACACAGGGAGATCAATACGCCCAGGGTCAGTTACAATATTTAGGGTTGCATGACTCCAGGACTAAAATAAATCAGGATGTGAAATATTGTTGGGCTGGATGCCGGGATGGGCCTACGACTGAAACGAGTATGATGGAGGAGAGGGGAGAAATGAGAGGAGGAGAGGGAGATTGAGGAGCGCGAAAAAGTGTAGGATGGAAAATCAGCCATAAAAAGGCCAATAGATACTGTACAATCTAGGAGGGCTGGATTTGATTTGGGTTTAAGTTTGGTATCGAGGATGTAAAAAGGTATCATGAGCACATTTTAAAAGATATTGTGAAAGGGTCATAATGTAACTATGAAACAAGGAATCTCTGTCTGTGCATTTGGGTCTATCTTTGCATATATCCCGAATGTTTTACCAATCTACTTCACAATTAGCTTATCTATCGCTTACCCAAGGACCTGTATTGTCCAATATGGCTTGATTTAGACATGTTCAATTTAAAAAAAACTTTGAATGAACAAGCGAACAGTGCTATTTGCAGCCGAAGGGTCAAGTCAAGCATGTCGTCTACAGCAGGAAACCTATGGTCATCTACAGGAGCTCACTTCTGCTGATGGATATTTAACGTTAACACATCTATTTGAAAATAATTGCTTTTCTTTCGTTTATTTCATATGTTTTTGTGACGGTGAGTATCGGCGACTTGGGTGTTTTTAAGGGGCGGATTTTGTGGTCTGGGGGAAAGTAAATTGCTTTACTTTGACCCTTTTTCTGATTGAGTATGTTGGTTATTGGCAGTAGTTAAAGAATAAGGCTACTCAAACATTTTACTGTAAGTAATAAAACTGTATCATAGGTGAATTGTTCCGGACCCAAGCAAGTAGTGTCTAGTTTGAAGTGTTGCAGTCATGCAGTAATAGCCCAGGACAAGCATTCAGTCCTTTTAGAAGTTCATTATCAAAAGTAAATGACAGAATTTCATCCAGAGCATCATCTATCCTGCATCACCTGTTGGCATGTTTATCATTATTACAGAAAAGGCTAAATGCTTTTGGCTTATTATAACATCTGTTGCCTGACCTCTTTACCTTAAGTGTTGTAACATAATGTTACATACAAAATGCACTGCGAATCAACCTTTAAGATTGATCAAACTCAATGACTCTTTCAAAGTGTTTCTATAATAAATGGAGTCTGTGCATGCGTGCATAATATATATCTGAGACCACTTTGTAAACTTCTTCGTTCTTTTTGGACACAGAGTGGAAGCATTTTTCTCTTTCAAGAAAACACTTTGTTGGTGGGGTAACTGAAATCTGATTTCATATTGTAAACTCATTGCGCCAGCCTCTTCTGGTCCTGCACCTTAACTTAGATTAGATCATATCTCACTTATTAATTTCTCGGATGAGGAGATTTGCTGTTTTTGCTGAGTAATGCCGCTGCTGTCCAAATGGACGGAGCAGAACAGCAGCGGGAAGACAGATGAGTACCGAAAGAGAGCAATTGTATTTCCTTTTTATAATGAAGCTTTTAGACTTTTAGCTGATTCAAACATCCCCTTCCTTGTGTGTTGGTGCGGCGGGAGGAGCGGGTGTGGAGAGAGTGATAGATGGAGCCACAGATACGTCGTTTAAGGCAAATGCCAGGGCAGAGAAAGCTGCTGTTTAGGTCGTAACTGTTAAGTCTGTTTACGGACACTGGGCTTCCCATTGTCGTTGACTGATTGTCGATTCACTGCCCCCACAGAATGATATCTGTTTCTCTTTGGTATGCAGCAGCGGGCTTCAAACAAAAAATGTATTAGCTTATAATAGACTCCTCTGATTCTTGTGTGTGTACATGGATTTGAATGCAGGAGTCTTTCTGCTTGTGTGTGTGTGTGTGTTTGCGTAATTGATTGGGGATTTCTGTGTCTATTCAAGAAGAGCTGACCTCTGACCTTTTTAACAAGTAGCAGCTCCGCCCCCCTCTGGCCTTCCAGTCTCTCAATCTCACACTGTGTTAAAAGAAATTAGTCACACACTTAACCACGCACATCCTGCCCATTGTTAAGTGACTCCTAAAGTGTGTCAAAGAGGTTTCATGGTAGCATTAAAGCGCTCTCGCTCCCTCCCAGGCAGCCGGCACGCTCAGGTTCAACACACAAGCCCTTCTAGACACTTTAGAGCCGAGCTAATCAACCTTAGCATGTGACCCTTAAAACTATGCACTGCTCCTGGTAAATGCAAACACTGCAAACAGTTTGTAATACTGTCATGTGGCTTTAATTTGAACTTTTCAGATTAAAACCTAATGAGTAAACGTTAGATACATTTTAGAGAATTGCACTTTATCTAAATCAAGTCTCAACCACCCTCCATGTATCAAAGCTCAGGCCAAGGACTTCTGGGATCATAACATATTTAGCTTACATTTCAGAAATATGTTCAGGTTAACCCCTCAGTATTGATGCTGCTTTCCAGGCACACACATTATATAAAGCACATGTAGTGGCAGAGCTTTGAAGTTTAGTTTATTCATCACATGAAGTAAATTATACATCATCATAAGTCCCCTGTGGAGGGAGCACTCCACCAAAAAAACCCTCTGATCATGACTTTGAAGTCATTTTGTAAAGGCTTGCTTATCAGGCATGGAGGGTCTAATGAAGCAATGTTGCATTGTGGGAAAACGTCCAGTGTTTTGTTTTCAGCTTTTAGTTTTTTTTTCTTCAAACTGTCTATTGTGAGTCCGCCGATATTTTGGATGTGTAATAAAAGTCAATGGAATAATCCTTTGAACATATCAAATAGTATAAATATTCTGGACAATTTGTTGCTTTGTAGATGAGCTGATTCCAGAAAGTGGAACCACAACACTTTAGACAGCCACAGCATGTGGGTCCTAACTCTGGGAAGCCTTTGAAAACAGAATATGATGCTTAAGCTTGCATTTTAATGACCGCATATTCCTAAAGCAAATAGTTAACACATAATATATTTGTATATGAACTCAGGCATTTTCAGCCACACAAGGGAAATGTTCTACTCACAGGAACAAACAAAGCATCTTCTCAGTAATTTACAGACACGGTTTTGCAAAAAATCATGAATTATAAGTTGAGGGAACTGAAATTCAAGTCAACTCGACCTCATTATACTGGATCTGGGTTGTGGAGAAAGCCATGTGACCATTTATAACACATCTGTTTTGGTTCATGACCCTTTAAGGTGAGGTAATGTCTACTTGTAACTGATTGCCACCAATTGTATATTGTAATTAATCAGTAATTGCTAGAAGCTTCAAGAGGCAAAATTATCTAGTATCCCATAAGACGAATGGGGAAATATTAGAGATATATCTAATGTAAAAAATTATATAATTGACTTCTTTGTGTGACCAAAGAAGGAAGATGCAAAATCTCTGGGCGAACTCAAACTGGGAATATTGCAGTCACTGGTCGCAATCCTCAACACTATGCCACTAGGGCGCATGTATACATACTATTCAGCAACAAATGTTCTTCTTTTTTCTTGTCAAAGTGAGAAATAAAATAAAAAAACTGACATTAATCCAAGAAATGTGTTGGAAAATAGACGCACTGAAGAAACACCCATGTGCGTGAGAGTGTGTGCATGTGTTTTGCTAATGTGTGATTGTGTGAATTTCTGATCAACACACATGATCACACACACACCCGATCCCGGTGATTGAAAGTGTCTGCCGATTATTGATTTCCCGCAGAGAAGTTGCTAAAAGTCTCGCAGCTAATCCTGGCGGGCGAACGCGCTGTAGATAATGACGTGTAATGAGCTAATGACTCGCTGAAATATTTAGTAGAGCCTCAATAAGGTTGCACTATTAGAGGTGGGAGAGGTCATTAGAGGACCGTCTCAGGGACGGCCCTTCGATTAGTAACACCCGGGGCCTGGGTGTCTGTCTCAGCACTGCACACACACACACACACACACACACACACACACACACACACACACACACACACACACAGGTATATGTATGAATAAATGCATTCACACCTACTCATGTAGATACACACTTATGGTAAAAGACACACAAAAATTAGGGCTGACAAGAAAGCACTGCTGTTGCTGTTAGGAGTTGGACCATTGATCGGTCAGCTTTTAAGAGAGTGACCTTTTGCCGAGGGCTCCACTGGCCTTGATAAATCTGATCTGGGGGCCATCTGTGTCTGGGTGGGAGCAGCCTCTCTAGGATGGGACCCTAGAGAGGAGGAAAGAGAGGGGAAGAGAAAAAGAGAAAGAGAGCAAGGGAAGGGATATAAAAACCAAACAGGAGAGGACGAGAGCAGAAAAAAGAGGAGGGAAGAAACTGGAGAAAGGAGCAAGAGAGGAAAGGTCAAGGGGAGAAGAAAATTGAGGAGACGAGGGGTGCGGAAAGGCTAAGAAAACTGAGTGGATGGGAGGGCAGAGGGGGAAGAAAATGAAAGAAAAAGGGAAAGGAAACCGTGGAGAGGACTAGTTATTTGTTACAGACGGTTAACGAGTCACCGGACAGTGGCCATTAGTTATATATGTGCATTAAGTCTCTGACAGTCGGCACCGCCGCCCTGCCATTTGTAAAGACTGCAGAAAGCATCTAATAGGCTATCAATGCTTACAGCTTAATTGCACAATGACTATTGACAATGGCTATAAACATGTCAAGAGTTTCCTGGAGCGAGCTAATAGAGATCAAATCGTCTAACTCAGGACTTTCTAATTCTTTAATTGCTGTCTGTCGGTTTCTAAATGCAAGGAGTAAAAGGAAATGAGTACAAATGAAGTCCAAGTTGGGCTGTAGGGCTGTAATGCTTCCTACACAATATCTACCAATATGATGTTTTTTAAAGTTTGAGTTTAATTAATGTATGGATTTTTCCTGTCACAAATACTGAACCACACTGGACCGTGGGTTTGAGAAAGAGAAAACTAAATTGTTAACCTGTTAAGCACTGAGCCTGTTTTTCAGGGGAAAATTAATCATAATTGTTCTCAAAGTAATGATAAACCTGTGAGTTGGATGTAGAAAAGTCAGAATCAATATAGATGTTTTTTTATTTTAAAGAAAATTCAGATTGAACATAGTAAAAAACTGTAAATGATAGTGTCCGTCCAAAAACTATTTTCTACTTATAGTGAAAACTACCCTTGGATGATGGTAAGGTAGACTAAAAGCTTTAGGAATCCAAAGTACAACATATAATAAGTACCCTGTATCAAGATTGATGCAAAACAAGTGACATTTGACCTTTTTAGACAGATTTAGCAAAAAAAACTCCACCTCTGAGGGGATTTGGGTGGAAATAGCCGTTTTTACCGTTTCTCTGGAACCCATTGGTTGATTTTGGTGATTGACATCTCTTTTTGACCGTTAGAGCCAATAGAATCGAAGGGAAATGTCCACATACACACACCCCTTACCATTGAGAAATGAGAGCTATGCGCACGTAGTTTTGCATGAGAGCGAACCTATCTCTCACTCTGTCATCTGGAAACGGAAAAGCAGGTTTATTGCTTATGGATTATCAGAAATAATTTCAAAGGGACACAGACACATTGGATTAACCTATGGATTAACCTTCAGCAGCGTTTTTATAATTTTAATGCCATTGAAGACCAGTTTTGACCAGACTACGACAAAGGTAAGCCATTTTGCCGTTTTTAGCTACCTAGCGCCACATGTTTTGATGTCTTTTCTTGTTAATATCTTCGCGAGTTCTTATCATGGAGTGATAATGTAGGTACCGATCGATTCTGTGTCTCCTCATGATGCTAATCGATGGGTTGGACATGCAGCTATGATAAGTAATAAGGGTGTTATGAGTGAGAATCTGTGCAGTAATGCGTTAGCATTCTTTCGCTCGTGGTTAATTCAGAGGCATAGCCTTAGCTTTGTGGGTTTTACATTTATTTATTTTTTAAATATCAGTTAGCTGAGTTTCTTCCCGTTACATGGATATAAAACATTCATAGTTTATTGAATATTAAGATGCCCTCAGACGCTGTTTCCTGCAGATGACGCGTTTTTCCCTGCGGTATCGGGGGTATGGTGTAGAAGAGGTTAAGGAGTCGTGGTGGAGTCACGTATTCTGGTGAGACCAGGTTGAAGTGATTGTCACACTAATACTAATTCTGCTAATATATAGATCTAACATTTTTAAGCTCCTTTCAAACACTTACGTATCGTCCACACGGTTCCATCGCGTTGAAGCTTGCCGGTGGGCGTGTCTGGCGCGTTTGATTGGCTGGCGCTTCCGTCGACGCTTGAAAAGTTCAACTTTTCTCAACTTTCGAAGCGAGCAACGGAGGCAAAGCGACGCGACGGAATCACAATGCAGTTCGGCAAAGCATGACGTCACCCCATTCAAAGTGAATGGGAAGCGTCTCCGCTGAAGCACGCAACGGAACCGTGTGGACGTACCATTAAAGACAGATGTATTGGGACTTTAACCGTCTTTATTTTGACAAAGAATTGCAGCTAAGATTTACTGCAAAATAACTATTATGAAACAAACACAATAACGCCCCTATAAAAAAGTTCAGTACTAAAATGCTTATTAAAAAAATTCCTTTGTTTTTTTAAAGAACCTGAACTTAACTGCAGCATTTCTTTTGTCTCTCAGTACAGCAGAAAGGATGGCCCTCACTCCCCTTGTTAACATGTATGTGCCTCACATTGGTACATTTACAGGAATATATATGTGTGTGTGTGTGTGTGTGTGTGTGTGTGTGTGTGTGTGTGTGTGTGTGTGTGTGTGTGTTTGTTGTAATAAACTCAAGCCCTTCTGCCACCTGAGCCAAAGCACCTTGCACAATGCAAATGTGTTTTATTGACTGTAGGATCCATGTGCACAGCTTTTAAAATAAACAAACTGTAATAAACGTGTAATGCTCACCATTCACAAACCCAAAGGCATGCAGCGCGCCCGAAAAAACCACTTTGTATTGTGGGATCTCACTATGCAGCGCTGCTCCTTTCAGGTGCTTAGCAAGAATAACAGACATCGTAATGGTGTGTCCAAGGTGTCTTTCATATTGTAGGGCTCCTCGTATCTACATGTCTTTAAGGTAAGTTTGTGTAATGTGTCTTTCTGTTTTATCTGAGCAAATATACCATCTACCTCAAAAGAGCTTTGAAGGATGAAAGGAGGACGTGAATACAAAAGGAGTATGAGAGTTTACAAAGACCTGATGATTAGATCAGACAGCTTTGGAAATATCACTCATTCATGTTGGCGAAAAAAGGCTTATTGGGTGTGCAGAATGAATTTAAAGGTAACATGAATGTAGTGTATTAGGGTTATTTAGTGCTAGGTTTTGAGTAATCGTGAATATGGGTCAATTTTTACAGTTCTTAAAGGTGTTCAATGATTTGAGTTTCATGTGTTAAGTTTTGGGTTTATTTTGCTGTTCTGTGTTCCCTGGGTGTTTCTCAATCGCGAGGATGCTGGCTTGGTCACGTACTTCCAAGTCACATCCTTTAGAAACGAAGCAAGTATGCTTCCAAGCCACGGCTTCGGA
>NW_011364995.1:0-3635 GCF_000735185.1 Notothenia coriiceps
CCAGACAGCCCTCTGTCACACTGTGTGTGTGTGTGTGTGTCTGTGTTACTTAATAAATGTAACTCGTTACAATGACTAATTACCTGAAAAAAAGTAATCGTAAATGTAATCCAAATACAGCAATGTTAAAGTATGTAGGCCTATTCTGATTACTTTCCGTTACTTTTGGATTACCTCAATATCAAATGCAAAGCGTATAAATCCAAGAAAAAATAAATATCATTAAGGTGTTTTTAACTGAAGTGAGGAAAAAGTGTGTGTGTGTGTGTGCACTCCGCTGACAGACAGATTGGTGTGTTGTGTGTCGTACGGCTCCATTTCAGAGGTGTAGATTTGGAGGCAGCTTCCTGTTCATCCATCATTGTCCTCTCTGCCTGCAGTCTGGATCTCTCTGCATTGACAACCACTTTCTCACAAACTAATTTTTATGTCACCATATTTTATACACACATGCATGGCCACACCCATTCCGCCTACTGTATAAAACACACATATACTTGCACGCATCGACGGGACACGATCACACCCACATACTGTACATAAACACACTAGTCCAAACTGCACACACACTTGTTCTCGATTTTCTCCAGCTCCTTCTCAGCCCCATTTTGTTACCCCATTCACCATCTCGCATTATTTGACTCACTCTCTCCTCCTTCCTGCTGTATTCACACAGCTCTGCCTGGCTCCCACTCATTTCCTCAGTGCCCCTTTTTACATATTTGACTTGTAAATGTAGGCTCTATTTGTGTCATGCCCAAAAGGTGCTGTCAATTAATCTAAACTCCATGACGCACTCTGTGAAGGAAGGAAGGAGGGAGGATGAGAGAGTGACAGTGAAGAGCAGAGAAAAAGACATGGAGTGCAGAGGAGAGTTTTGCTCCAGAGGGACCTCCCGGTGCTAGAACAGATCCCAGATTAGTGGGGGTGTCATCATACAAACCCCCCTTCTCCAACCTACTGAGCGCCTTGGCGAGGAGCGCTTATCAGAAGCTGTCTCCTGGAGAGCTGCTGATCGGAGCCGAGTGCTGGGATTCACGCAGAGAGACACACACACACACACACACACACACACACACACACACACACACACACACACACACACACACACACACACACTGTGCAGCATATGTTAGAGGCCCGCCGGCGAGCATGTACATATTTACTCACAGAACACACCCCGGTCTTACTGAGTAATTATGTAATACGCTGGATGGACATTGCGCAAATTCAGCAGATGTTTGGGGAATCTAAGTAGACGTATCATGAGATAAGTAAATAAACTAGATGTAGATAAATACACAAGACATTTGGCCTGTGCGCTTGTTACTGACTGACTGTGAATTGTAATATATCCGTACACAGTAAGCCAGCATGCCGTTTACTTTATTTAACCTTTAAAACTGTTACTTTCTATCCCACTGTTACATCATAGGAATAATATGCAGCATTGTCTGTGTCCCATTGACACATCACTAATGCAACATATGCAGCATTTTATTTTGGGATGATCCTCTAGCAGGATTTGAGCAGAATTGGCTGCCAATTTCTCCGAATCGTTGCCAATGGCAAATTGTCAACCACTCGTGTCAGGCCTTGCATGTGATAATCGATGAATGTATTCCAAGAGATTTGTCAGAGTTAGTCCATGTACAAAATATGGCAGAGTGCATTATTAGCCTGTTTCATTGTGAACAACATCCAGCGTTTCTCACCTGTGTCTCTGAAGGCTAAAATGTGTTGAATGCATGTTCTTTCTTAAATGATGTACTTTACCCAGCTTTACCACGCGGTTGGCCAGCAGTTCCCTGTGTTTCCTGTCGCTTTCTGCAACAGATTGTGTTGAATTGCGATAAATAGTCTGCAGGAGTGTGTGTACGGCACTTGTAATCCAGTGATAACTGACATACCTTTTTATTATCAGTATACATTTACAGTTTTGTGTTAGTCTTATAGTTTAACGGTTACCTATTATGAAAAATCCACTTTTTCATGTCTTTTATATGTGTCCCCTCTGTGTTAAGAGACTCTCTCTATCTTTTTGTCCTGACTCATCTATATAACAACCTGTCTGAGAAGGGATTGGTTAAAAGAACACAATGGTGGTACCTTGTTGTTTTTTGGCTAATGGCTGAACAACCCACAAAGTGGTCGGATCAGCTCATTTTCAGAGGGGCGTGGCCAGCAGCAGCTCATCAGCATTTAAAGCTACAGACAGAGAATCAGCACTTTTGGAACAGGTCTGAAACAGAGGGGTTTATGGGATGCTGCAATGATCTGTTTGGTGTTTCAGCCAATCACTTCAGAGACATGTTCTGTTTATCTGAGACCTGTAATATATTGTTGAAATAGAGTATAATAGGGAACCTTTAAGTGTTCTTTTCTTTGTAATGCAGCAGGATGTCCCCGGTGTGGACACATGTGTGTACTCGGCTAGAAGACAGAATGTGAGGATTGCCTGCTTGCTTGTCTTTAGGGAAAACGTTCCTGTGGGACCCCTCTCTATCAGAAACACCGCCTTAGGGTGCATGATCACACATTTTTAAACACTGAAAACACAAACACCCAAAGCTCTCACAGCCCATCTGAGCTGTTCCTCACAAACAAACAGTCTGAAGCTGTCTCTCTGATACTGTGCACAGATACACACTCAAGAGACAATGCCAATGATTGGCATGGCGGGGGAGATGCTGTCATTGCTGATTGTCTAACCAGTGATGTTGTATTATTTTTGAGAAGCCAACTTCTCCGGCATGTTTACAGCCAAGCTTTCCGCCGGTGGGGAAATTGTGTCACTGCTTTGTGTTTGGCTTCTTTTAATTTGATGAATAAAGTGCAGACCAGGCCAGATACAAAATTCTCTCTGTATGAGGAGTGTGAGTTCAGTCTGGGAATATCTGAGATGTCTTATCGCAGTGCGACTAGTTGACAGATTGGTCAGTAAATGGGAAAAGCGACCATGGGGTACATCATAAGATTGGATGATGAAATATGGAGGAAACTCCAACTAAATGGAGTCTTGTTCATCTTCCCCCCTTACCTTTTCTAACCTCAGCTCCAGATATACAAACAGAGCCTCAGACTTGATGCAGTCTCTCTGTGTGATGAGTCAATCCCTGTGGAGGGATCCCAAACATAACCTTTGAGACGCTGCTTTTAAACCTGGATCGTAGAGGAAACTGTTACGATTCGGGAAAGGTAGGACCCAAAAGCAGACTACAAAAAGGTAAAAGGTCTATAAACAAAAAGCGAGCTTTATTTAAAAAAGCCGATCACCAAAAAACATTGCAAGGATAGTACATAGGTAACAGGAGGAAGATAAAATACCAAAAAACGATCGTGACCAACATGAAGGGAGACAGGAAAAACAAACAATGAGCCGACAGGGGAACACAGGGAAAGACAAGACTAAATACAGAGAGGGGTAATCACGGGACAAGAAACAGCTGGGTAAAGGAGGGAGAAACACAAGGGCAACAGGTGAACACAATGAGACAATCAGACACACCAGGGAAACTAACGACAGGAAGGACATTACAGCAAAATAACCCAACCTAGACATACAAAACTAAAACCGTGACATAACATACAAATCGTAGGCAGTCTGTCCGTCCTGGGAGAGGTATCCCTCCTCT
>NW_011364996.1:0-7584 GCF_000735185.1 Notothenia coriiceps
TCACTCACTCACTCACTCACTCACTCACTCACTCACTAACACACACACACACACACACACACACACACACACACACACACACACACACACACACACACACACACACACACACACACACACACACACACACACACACACACACACACACACACACACACACACACACACACACACACGCACACACACACACACACTTAGGGGAATAGAATTATGGCAAATTAAAAAAGTGTGATCAACTCAGTCTTTTGAGGCCTTTCATCTGATGAACAGTGAGAAGTTTAATCCACTTTCAAACCTTTTATTATTGAAGGATTTATTCACCTTTAAAGCTTCCCAGTGATGGGAGGATATGTAATTTATAGTCATCTTTGATTTGTTTATATTTTATTTCAACATTTGAAAAAAATAGTACCATGTTTTGCCTCTGAAATGTAATGTAATAGTACAAAGTAACTTAAAATGGAAAAACTCAAGTAAAGTACAACTTCCTAAAATATGTACTTAATTGATACATGATTATATGTTGAGTTACATTATACCTCTGCTTATAAGTGAATAACTTGAGCTTTTGTTTTAATTGGCAACTCAGAAACAGTCATACACTTTATTTTCTATAAAGAATGTATCATTTTTTTCTAAATGTGTCTCCATGTTGATTAGCCAACATTTTAGTTTGATGAGTCAAAACACAATACTTCAATCTATGAACCAGAACTGGTTATCCATCTGTGTCCATTTGTTGCTGTCTATCCTCCTCTTCTGGCTAGCTTTGGTATTGCTTGGAGGTCAATCCTAGAATACAAACTATGGCTATATTTGTGTGGTACTTGATTGTAAACCATGAAGATAAAAACATCCATGCTGTATAATATTGAGCTCTAAGAGGTATATGTGTGTCTTCATCTGCAGTATCAAAGGTCAGGTCAGCTGCAGAAACACACATTGTGCATGGTATGTCTCAGGCATTTGGTGGATGATCTGAATCTAGATTACAAAAAACAGTGAGAACACATTTTAAATTCACTTTGCTAAAATTAAAAGAAAAAAAGAAATTCAGAGTCTTTGTACTTGCATAATATATATATAGAAGAATATTTGTGGATGAGAGAATAGTAATAGGTAACAGATGTATGTTGTCAAATTTCAGTTAAATATTCCAAAGTGCATACAGTATATGCATACAAAATGTGAAAACCAGTATTTATGACATGGATACTGTAGCATGGTATAGTGCAGCCTTTGTGCTTGACATCTTTATATTTGACTTAGTTATATCGTTCTTTTTTCTCCTGCTGTCACAGCTTGACTTAGCTTCTCCACAGGGATTGGTGCAAAGTTATGATATCTCATCTTAAACACAAATATGGAATGTGACAGACCTAGAAGCAGATCCAGACAGCTGGGTGAACTGACAGGCAGATATAAAGATGATGTGGATTAGAAAGGAAGTGAAGGGAAAAGAGCTATGATCAGCCGACAGTGTTGGTCAAGCACCAACATGACACCAGCAGATGTGTCGCCGTTTGAAGCGGCACGTCACCCTCCTGGTGGGCGTTGTGGAAGATAGATAGCTCGGCTGACAGCCCGCCCTGCCTCAGGCCGATTCTGATTTATGGGGAAGACTTACTGCGTGGCCGAGGCGGTGGGAAAACGGGGTCCGTCTCACGCTGTGTGGACAATACATACGAAAGAAAACATCAATATTACAAGTCTTTTTATCCAGACACTAACAATTTCCGTCTTAGCATTAGTGAAATTGTTTCAAATGGTCTGTAGTTGTTTTCTTTGAAATATACTTAAAGCAAATATGCATTATGTACAAGTGGAATTATGTCTTTAGCAACATTTCCAATTTCTTTAGAGAAAAAAAAAATCAGAACACTGAATAAAATATTTCCTCTCGTTTTGGCAGTGCACAAGGTTTGATCTTTGCACTTAGCCATATTGTTTTATCCCACTATGCCTCTGAGGGCACACTGTATGTGCAACCCTGTGTTTGACCTCAAAGGTCACAGGGCAAGCTCAGCTATTTTAGCTCTGGAAAAGGTGGAAGTCCAGCCATCTTTTTCAGCTGTTTGATACAGCAAGTAAAACAGCTGCCCTGTAGGCGTTGAAGTAATTAGAAGTCCCGCATAAATGAGGCAAAAGCAAATACTTTTTTTTACAATATCGCCTAGTGTTTATGGTTAAAGAAAAATAAAAAAGTAACAACTGCCTCTTTATTGCTTTTTGTTTGTTTTCAAATTAATGAGAAATATCCTAGTCGGTTTTTATGGCCACAATGTATTAGGTTACACAAAAAATAAAACTGTCGCCTTGTAAAGTTTATATTCCGAACACATTGGAGGGTGGAGTTGGAGAAAAATTACCAGGCATTGCTATCAAACGTCCCCAGCTAAATCTATAGCACTAGCTTGGTGAGCAAGTTGCAATTGTAATTTACATTAAATATTACATTATTTGGTTGCCTATTTTGGCTAGCAAGAAAATGTTTTTAAAATAGACTAAGTGGGAAAAGTAAAAATGGACAATTAACTCTTGTGAATGCTGGAAAATGCTGTGCTAGCGAGGCTGTGTTAGTGAGGCTGTGTTAGCGACACTTTGTTAGCGTGTGTGACTACCCGATTTGCATCTCTGCCCGATTTGCATTGCGCAAGCACGAGATGGTCCGCCATATTGGGCAGCTACATACGGCAATCCAAACAGGACATTTGACGTACGTACTGATCTAATAACAGTTTTGTTCTTTAATCAACTTTTTTTTATGAAAAGTAATTTCCCTTTTCCAGGAATCTCAACAGAAAAGGTTTGTCCAGACTAATATATTTCTAATAAATTATATTTCTATTAAATTATATTTCCAATAAATGAAAACCATTTACAGTTAAGAATTAGATATTAATTATTAATGCCATAAATGATTGCATATATTTACAGTTTCTTATTTTTCCAGTGTGAAGGCTGTCAATCAGAAGTTAAATCAATTTCTCACTTATTCTAAGAATGTACTTAACCTACTAAAAGGATTTCCTCACAAATAATCGGGAAAGGACGTTGTAAAAACAATAACTCATCTCTCTCCTTCAGATTAATGTGGTCGGGTTTTTTTTCTGCTTTGCGAAATGCCACTGTGTCAAATGTCCTATTTGGGTTGCCGTATGTAGCTGCCCAATATGGCGGACCATCTCGCGCTTGCGCAATGCAAATCGGGCAGAGATGCATAGCCGCGGGAAGTAGGGGTGTGGGGGTGCTGCAGCACCCCCTAGAATCACAGAACGACCGGTCGCTCCGCTCGGTTCGCTATTACTACACGACATATTAATAATATGTTATGCCATTGCTTGTTTTTCACTTTGTTCTGATAACTGAACCTGCTGCTCCACACAGAGGGAAGAGTAAAGAGGAGATAGTTTGTGTGAATTACTTTAAATTGTGGGTAACGGAAAATAAAAAAGACTTTCTCAACTTAATGCCTTGTTCACCAGCTAGGAAAAACAAAAATGCCACCCTCCCTTCTCTTCCCAGTCACATTTATAGCGAATTGCCCACCTTCAAAATTCAACCTGTCCAATCAGGTCATGACTCTGAAAAGGGTGAGTGAAGAGTTGAATACAAAAATCAACACTGTTCTCTACATTTAACAAAATCCTAATTGCCAAAGTAAGTTAATCATTTATCAACACAAATATTGTAGCTTCAAAAACAACAAGGTCTGCTTAAAACTAATTTTTTAAGCTAATTGACACACATAAGATCACACATTTTCTGACCAATCACATCCAAGACTCTGCCTACTCATACGGCACATATAAAGAGTACTTTGGAGACGTGTTCCCCCTTTGAGCACTGGCACAAGATGGCTTCCTGGTCTGAACAAAGGAAATGGTGATTCATTTGTGATGGTATGTCTTTTGGACATTTTAATTTAGATGCATTATATTAATTTGCCTATGTACATTGGTATTATAACTTTAAATGAAATAAAGACAATTGAAGGAAAATGTACAAATGTGAGGGAGTGTGTGTGCTTCCTCACAATCTTATTGTATCTTTAAAAAATGTTTAACTTGTGTAATGTTTGACACTGCTGCTGAAACAAAATCATTTCTGTCATCTATTGATCTTCTGTATCTTTCTATCTATCTATGTCTATCTCCAAAATGCTCCACTTTGTACACTAACCAATTGAAAGAAAACTGAAACGGTCAAACAACAGTTGTGAAATAAAAAACATCTATATTCCTAGTGAGGGATATTGAATACAATTGATGTTGCAAAAGCACACCATTTCAAAAAAGGAGTTTGATCCGACGGGCTTTCAGGATACTTCTTTGATAAATTCAGCAGAATTAAAAGTAGTGTGACAACTTATCCGCTGATATTGACAAAGCTATAACTAAAAACTAATCTCTGAAATGCCTCTTGATTGGACCTACTGACATGAATGGTTTTATAAGCATTACATCTACTATTAATGGATTCTTATTTTTAGGAATACAGAAAAGTGATGTGATTAATAAACCTCAAAAAGAGTATTAGTATATAGCAGGAATTCAACAAAGCCTCGAAAAATATCGTCCTCCTCCATGTCTCAGGGATTTTATTAAGTCTCTTCCCTCAATTACTGAAAAAGGAGGCCTTCAGGCTTCTGTCAGGCTTAAAAATTCACTTATGTCCCACACTCCCTTTTTCTCTCTGTCAACCTCCTGCGGTGCAGGGTTTCTCTCTGGCAAGGTCAGGGGCTATGGTACTCCCCCCGGTCTCTTTGCAGATGTCCCATCATCTTCAGTCTGGACCCACTGCTGCTGCTGCTGAGATACACACACTGCAGGAGGTTGGACATGAATGTCCTTCACATCCTCCCCCCCTTTCTTGTTCTCATTTCCTGCTCTCACTCTTTTAAATGTTCCATCAGCTTGTATCGTTCTCCTGTCATACTGCAAGTCTGCCACCTTCTCTAACATTTCCTCATCCTCACAATTCTTCTTCTGTGTCCTCCTTTTTCCACCTTCCTTCCTCTCCTCTGTAAATGTGCAGAGAGCATTAGCCTTTGCATTTGTCTGGCCTTGGGCTTTTGAGAAGATTACATTTCCCAAGGTGTTTGGATACAGTCACCTCTTTCGAGACACAATCAGACAGGAGAGTGTGTGAAAGGGAGGATCTGTTCAGCCTGTCGTTAAGCTCACACAATCCCCTTTACTTAACTGATGCATTATGAATGGTGATATAGTAACATTTGACATTTTAATCTTAAAAGGCTAGCCAATGTATGCCTTTGATGTAAAAGATGGTTCGAAATCCTACAATGGTTTTCCTTATCTTAGTACAGTGTAATTTTGTATGTAGCTTTGCAAGGGATGACATATAGTAATAATAACCAACAATGATAAGAATATGTTATTTGTATGCACAAAACATCAATACATGAGCTGATTAGAGTGACAGCCAGGCTTAAAACTACTAAGAGGAGAAAATCAATGGTAGCTATGGATTATGTAAGGAAATATAATGCATCAGACTGAGCTATGTATTTGTATCATTGAGGCCTGGCCTGTATGTTGGGCATTATTGGCAAGTGTTAAGTGCTTTTGATAAATTTGCCCATATTCTACTCAGCGTCAGTCAGTGTGTTTGTGAAAAATAGCATCAAAGTGGCACTACAATTGTTTCCTCTTAATTGAATGGAAACACACTGGAGCAGGTTTGTTAAGGAAAACATAAAATATCGTGCAACCAATTTACTCACACTCACTAAACCAGAACATTGGTAGGTTACGGAAACATGGAGACATTGTCACTGTTGGCCCCTATCTACAATACTGTTTGAAGTCCCTTCAAACACCATTACATGTCACATCTACTGCATATGAAGACATGTCACCAGCACACGTGACTTAGTTACATGACATATAGCTATATATGTCATATATATATATATATATACATGACATATAGCTATATATATAGCTATATATGACCTAGCTATATATCCCATTTTGACTCATCTGTCTAAGACCATCAGCTGTGCTCTACCATTACTGGTTAATTAAGAGGAGTCTGGGTGAGGAATGGTTAATGCTGAAGCTAAACCTGCAAAAATAAAAACCAAACAAACTTCTCGAAATACAATATATCAAAAACTTGCAACGGGTAAAAAGGAACAGCTAACTGTGCTATTTCAATCAGGTAAAATTTGGCACAAAACTGCCCTTGTGGCTCATTGCAAAAACGGTCTAATTTAATACATCAAGTCAGAGACAACATTTATATTTGGTCATTTCTATTGATAATTGCAATCAGATGTGCTGTAATATAATTTGCGCAATATATTTTATGAAACCGACATTAAGAAAGGGCAGATAGCGGCCGCAAAGGATGCCCAATCCATGGTAGCCTCAGTGGGCGCCATCCATTCTTTGTTCAATTTAGCTCTACAAAGTCAAATACTTTTATTGTCTCATGCCAACAGCATTAGTTTAGCCACGATTAAAGTTAGAGACAATATGGCTTAACATTCAAGGGCTGTTGGTGTGTTTGTGTGCCTGCATCTGCCATCTCTAATATAGGATGTTGATAGATGTGTGTCACCTTGGCTCTCTCGATGACAGATGCTGAGTTATGAGGCTATAGCAGCACCGGCATGTCATAACACAAGATAAACTGTTTTGAGAACCACGATGCACCGCTGTCCTGGTGCCCTTCAGATTACAATCTGCTCCTCGATTGCACAGACTATTAACATAATGTTATCTTTGGTTGCAGTTGTAAATTCTATTTTACAACTGCAGTATATATATTAGTACATTTTGGAACTAAGGGTATTTAACATTTCTGCAACTGCAACAGAGATCTTATGGATTAAAAGCAGCCTTTGCAAAGGTCAAAGGTGTTTAAAAACTTCCAACATTCTTGTGCCCGAAAAATGATAATGCAAGAGATCAAAACAAAACTAAAGAATGCAATTCATGAAGAAATTGCTAGTGGGAATGCTTTATGCTGAAAAGCTGACGCTAAACTGCTATGCTGAAATGTAATGTGTAAGAAGAAAGTGAAGAATTTAGATTGAAATTATACATGAACACTGGGGGCTTGAATGTGTGATGAGAGAAGAAAAGAAAGTAAAAAGGCTTGGAAAAGCAGCAGAATATTTGAACTGCAAACTTCTGAACTAACTTGATGGTGAATGATCTGTCGCCATGGCAACGGCATTTGATGACACCCCATAATACGTTTAGATGCGTTGATGGCTGCATTGTTACCAAACCTGTGCAGTTTTGGGGCGTTTGGAGCAGTTTCACTGAAGTTATGAGAAAGCCGTGTTTCATGGCGAGCATTGCCATGGCAACGTCATTTGAAGAAATCTCAAAACTGTCCCGTAGATGTCTTCACGGCTGGACTGTTGGCACACATGTGAAGTTTTAGCACTTTTTAACAATTTTCATAGGAGTTATAGCGACATCATGTTTTATGGCGAGGGATGCGTTTCCATGGAAACGGCATATGGTGAGATTTCAGATTTGGCGTAGAGCTGTTGAGGCATGGACCGGTGATATACAAGTGAAGATTGGGGGACAATTGGACCGT
>NW_011364997.1:0-2281 GCF_000735185.1 Notothenia coriiceps
AAGCGCTATATAAGTACAGTCCATTTAACACTAAAAATCAACATTTGTCCAGCAAATCCAGCTTGTTGTGCTTCATGATGCCTTGTATGGTATTTTAATGAAACAGTTAGAGTCAATGGTAGTTTGGTCTGTAGACATGACGTTTGAGATTTCAATATGAATGTTTAAACAAAGAAAGATTTACTGATCTGACCTATCATGCTATATTTGAATAATATAGTGTAGGACCATACCTATATAAGGCATATTTATACTTTTTATTTTTCAAAATACCAAACAGATCATGCATTTTAGCCATTCCTCATTTCGCTCAATTTAACACTGTCTTTGCATGGGCTGATTCTGTGAGAACAGCACCATCTACAGGCCTGGCATATGTACTACAGCGCCTCCAGCGCTTTCCAACGGCAATGTCCGTGGCTGTCTCCTCCTGATTGGCGGAGTTGGCCCAATAGCCGTAGCGCCACTTCTGTGACGTCATAGAAGTGTTCAAATCTGGATCAGTCTGTATCAGATCCGTTGCAGCCCCTTTTTAAGAGATTTGGGTATGGAGGAAAATAGAGAGGGTTGTGTTTTCTGACACTTGGTGAGTTCCCTGGAACACCGGGGGGGACACATATTCATGTAGAAAAGATGTACAAAGGTGCATTTTGCCACTGAAGGTAACCTTTAAGTTTTGGTTATGCCTAGGCCGCAAAATATTGTTGATGTTTGGGTTAAAGAGGACACATTATGCTCACTTTAGGTTCATATTTGTATTTGTTGCCTTTACCGTGACATGTCTACGTGCTTTAATGTTCAAAAAGGTCTTTATTTTTCCTGTGCTGCACCTCTTTCCAAACTCATTCTCGAGGGAACTTTTGGATTCCAGACCATTGACATGCACAAAAACCTTTATACTGTAAGACACTAGAGGGTTTAAAGGATTAGTTTAGAAACTGATGGCCGCTTTATATGGTTACATCGGAAATTATCTACACAATTTTCCAACTCAAATCAGATTTTTAAAAGCGAAGCGTGTTCATCACTTACGTACAAAGACGGTTCCTCATTGATCGTGCTCACTGGAAATGTGTGTCAATTCATTGTTTAGCTTCCCCGAGGTTATGTCCCGCTGGGGCGCTAAAGTGGTCCAATGATGGATGAGATAGTACTTAATTTAAATCCATGCATGCTAACAGATTTCGTCGAGGGCCCTGCATGATACTTCAGGTTCAGTCTCTCCGGAGAGAGGGAAGAGAGACAAAAACATCGACTCAAAACGATGATACAGCATGTCAGACTTAGACAGCGATTTAGGGGCTTCAGCTTGGTGGCTTTAAGCAACTCAGGTTTTGCTGGTTTTTAATTTTCTTTTCTTTTAGGCGATTTGCGAAGTCACTTCAATTTCCATTGTGCACGAGCTTTCCTTCCATTGTTATTTTCTGTGCTGACACATCGGATTGTTTGTCTTTGAGATGAATGGCAGCGTGAAAGCTAGCTGTCACAGTTTCACAATACTGCAAAGTGAACCAGATATTTAACAGAAATATGCAGAATGATGTTTGTGTTGTGAACAGGAACGAGCTTTAAAAAAGGGGCAATGATGCTTCTTGGTGAAGACTAGATGTAACATTAATTAAGGGGCACTTGTTAATATCATTGTCTCTGTCTGTGGCACACCGCTGCTCTAAAAGCATTTGTTTTGTCACTTGGTAAGTTTATTTCCCTCTGGAGGTTTATAAAACCGCTCCAGCTCTGTGAGGTTAACACCTCGGTGCTTAACTTGCAGCCGCTGCAAGAAATCTTTAGATTCTAACTCCTTTTTCAATACTCTCATTATAGCATCCCTGTGGAGTTCTCATTGTGAACAAAAACAGTTCTTTTGAACATGGAAATCCTAGTTTGTTCAACTCAAATGTTTGTTTTCTAAATCAAGTTAGAAAACTAATAATTATCACATTTTCGTTTTTTGGTTAAATCTCGAGTTTAAAGGAGTCCTTTTTTTACCAATATTTCATTCCTGAAGGGTAAGGAAATCTATTCATGTATATTTAATTTTACATTTCATACATTAGTCTTCTTTCTCAAAACCTAGCGCCTACAATACCCACAATGCCACTCGACCGCTGACAGCTTGGTCAGAGATTTGGTACGTTATGCGTTTTCACTCCCATCGATTACTTGTTTAAATTAACCTAATTTACGTCCATCCATGAACTTCTTCTTACTGTAACCTAATTGTTTGTTTTAATTCTCAACGTTAACCACATGTTGAAATGAAATGGATACCATGCACTTA
>NW_011364998.1:0-1614 GCF_000735185.1 Notothenia coriiceps
GCTTCAGGGTACTTAATATATTTTATAGTTTCGATTCCCAAAGCTTTTAGTCTCCGATCCAATCTTTCAAGGGTCGTTTTCACTATAAGTAATTTTCTTTTTGGACGGACACTATAATAAAAAATTTTTTACTATGTTCAATCTGAATTTACTTTAAAATAAAACAATTCTATATTGATTCTGACTTTTCTACATCCAACTCACAGGTTTATCATTACTTTGAGAACAAAGATTATTAATATAACCCTTTTAGAAGTGAAGGTATGGTCATTTGTTCTGGGAATGTCTTTTTCGAGCCTGAGACCTGAAAAACAGGCTCAGGGCTTAACAGGTTAATATCATCTTAATGTACCATATTTCATTTTACATTCTGTTCTTGTATATATATTGGTTATGTGTATATAGACTTCTTGCACTATTTGTTTTATTTGTATTTTATTCTATATGTTGCATTGTTGGAAGAACTCAGGTCAGAAGAATTTCATTGCCAGTTCGACCCTGTAGCTTATGAGCATATGATGATAAAACCTTTGAATCTTGGGACATATTTACGGTGCATTTCATGACGCTAATGTTGGGAAGTCACACAAGGCGAAGCCTCTCTTCCTGCTTTTTATTCTTGCTGTATTTTATTCATTTTCCTTTATTCCTGTGCGGCCCCCGCTGTGATCAAAGGGTGGGAGAGGGTCAGACCAACCTGCGGGAACAGAGCGCCCTCACAGCAGGGGGGCTCGTTTCATCAGTGTTGATTTGAAAACATGAAGAAAAGCTACTGTTCATCTGTACCCCGTTAGAGTAGAAAGACACGGTGGGAACAAGGCTCCAAATCAGGTTGAGGAATACAAACAATAAGCAATCTGCCAATAGAACAAGGGAACTGTAGCTTGGTATGGTTTCTTGGTATATTTAGATGAATGAGATCTTGTAATCAGCTGGAAAGCGTATTCTATATTTATACACTTCCCAGTCTTTAGCCACTCCTCCCAGTCTTTAGCCACTCCTCCCAGTCTTTAGCCACACCTCCCAGTCTTTAGCAACGCCTCCCAGTCTTTAGCAACACCTCCCAGTCTTTAGCCACTCCTCCCAGTCTTTAGCCACTCCTCCCAGTCTTTAGCAACGCCTCCCAGTCTTTAGCCACTCCTCCCAGTCTTTAGCCACTCCTCCCAGTCTTTAGCCACACCTCCTAGTCTTTAGCAACACCTCCCAGTCTTTAGCCACTCCTCCCAGTCTTTAGCAACACCTCCCAGTCTTTAGCCACACCTCCCAGTCTTTGGACACACCTCCGACTCTTTAGCCACACCTCCCAGTCTGTAGCCACACCCCCAAGTATTTCACCACACCTCCCACTCTTTAGCCAAACCTCCCATCTGTTTTTTTAGCCACACCTCCCATCTGGTTTTTAGCCACACCTCCCAGTCTTAAACCACACCTCCCAGTTTTCAGCCACACCTCCCATCTGTTGTTTAGCCACACCTCCCAGTCTTAAGCCACACCCCCTTTATTTAGCCACACCTCTCATTCTTTAGCCACACCTCCCATCTGGTTTTCAGCCACACCTCCCAGTCTTAAACCACACCTCCCAGTCTTTAGCCACACCTCCCATCTGGTTTTTAG
>NW_011364999.1:0-3181 GCF_000735185.1 Notothenia coriiceps
GTGTGTGTGGTGTGTGTGTGTGTGTGTGTGTGTGTGTGTGTGTGTGTGTGTGTGTGTGTGTTGGTGTGTGTGTGTGTGTGTGTGGGTGTGTGTGTGTCAGACAGGCATTGAGAATGAACGTAATCCTCTTAGCTCTCGTTGTGGCTTGTCCTCCGTCTCTCTGCTCAATGAGACATGAAGTCTCGTTCCTATGTGGATAAAAAACATGATAGTTTTAGAGAGTAACATGTGTGCCCCTTTAAAAACACCAAACTAAATAAGTCAAACACTTGAGTAAACGTCCATCTCGTTAACACGCTGTAGAAACACAGAAGCTAACAGGTTCCCTCTGCTGCCAGTGCTTATGCTAAGCTAAGCTAATCAAATCCTGGATATCAGACTTTGGAGTCGGACAAGAAATACAAAATAATGAGAGGTTTGTTTTTGACAGGTAATGAGTAACGTCCACCATGTGATGCCCAAGTGGTTCCACATTTGTAGAAAATAGCACATTTCAGTCTAAACGTTTGTATCTATCTCCGTTCACCTGTTACTTTTAGCTATATATTTCTACCCTTTATTCATTATAGTTTTGGTTATTTATTTCTACCAATTCAGCTATTCGGTTCCACAGTCTACTAATAACTTGTATCTCTTTGTTTCCATCTGTTATCATTATTATAAACTATTCATTTCTACCACTTTTAGCTTGTTATTGGAACTCCTCTGCAGAAATGTCTACTTGACTCTCAGATCTGGTCTTGGACTTGTTTTGAACTCAAGGTGGTCTCAGAGCTGCAGCTGTCCACGCATCAGTGTGTGTGTGTGTGTGTGTGTGTGTGTGTGTGTGTGTGTGTGTGTGTGTGTGTCACCTCGGGGCATTTTGTCACTTAGGGGACATTTGGCTGATCCCCCCCCCCCTGAACTGCACGCTTCAAAGGCCGGATGAGCCGATGAGGGTCAGGGCGGCTCAGGACTAACTGATTTAGGAAGGTTAGTCTTCACTCTGAAATCCATCCTCTTTGTCCGGCTCTGGCCTCTTTAATTCCTCTTCCTCTGCTCCACTGAGCTACAGAGTGTAACAGTGGAGACGACCCCGAAACACAGAGTTTCTCACGGGAGGTTCATCTGGTGTCAGCGAGCTCATCAGGTGTTTGAGCCACAGTCAGACATCCCGTCTGTGACACCACTGTGTGCGTGTGAGGGTCAGTCCAGAGGTCAGGGTACAGCACTGTTTCTCACAGAACCAGGAACCAGAAGAGGTTTGGAATGATCTGGAAGGAAACCAGACCTTCAGAGTCAAATGGAGCTGCTTTCTTTAGAGAGTCTGGAAATCCAGTTGGACCCAAAGACCAAAGCCAACGTAAGAAGCATCGTATGTTCCTGAGACGGTTTATACGATCCCTCTCAGCCTCGTGTCACTCAGGACCCTTGAGACCCCAATGTTTAAAGATAGAAAGGTTTAGCAGGGTCTCCAGCTCAGAGAGACAGCTGGATGCTAACCTGCAGATGTCGGGACATTAGCACAGTTAGCATACGTTGAGTTAATGAAAGTGAATGGCATTATAGTCTATGGGGACTTGCTTTGGACCGTTCTGGAGTGGTGCTGGAGGTTACTGAGGATCCTGACATCTCAGGATCATACATGTCAGTTCTAACCAGACAGAGGACAGATGTGTCCCCCCTGTGGACTGAGCAGTGCTGAGACCATTGGACACAGAGAGCAGCAGATGAACATTATTACCTCTACCGGGGACACCTGGTTTACAAAGAGAGAGGCAGTCTGTCCAACCCAGAGGGTCCAGAGTCCCCAAGTCTTCCACATCCAGCCCAGCTGGGACATTTGACTACAGTATAAGTACTCACTGAACACGTCACACATTGGAAAGCTAAGTAACTAAAGTATGAGATATGAAAGTACAGCTAAAGTATCAGAGTGAAGTATTCAGTGCAGAATAATGAATATGGTCATGAATGAGGTCGTTGATCAGATCCTCCATAACACTGAGGAACCACTCACTGAGTACAAGTACTACTACATGGAAATACTGCAGTCTGTGGCTCCCTCTGCTGCCACAGACAGGAAGTGCACATTATGTATTCTTCCTGTGGAAATATGATGGTACAAATACTGCTTATACTTTAAAGCCAGAGAAGTGCTCAGGTCTGGTACTTTATTAAAAGTAGAAGTACTCAGATCTGGTACTTTAGTAAAAGTAGAAATACTCAGGTCTTGTACTTTAGTAAAAGTAGAAGTACTCAGATCTGGTACTTTAGTAAAAGTAGAAATACTCAGATCTTGTACTTTAGTAAAAGTAGAAGTACTCAGGTCTTGTACCTTTGTGTAAGTAGAAGTACTCAGGTCTTGGTCTTGTGTAAGTAGAAGTACTCAGGTCTTGTACTTGTATAAGTACTCAGGTCTTGTACTTGTAGTAGAAGTACTCAGGTCTTGTACCTTTGTGTAAGTAGAAGTACTCAGGTCTTGGTCTTGTGTAAGTAGAAGTACTCAGGTCTTGGTCTTGTGTAAGTAGAAGTACTCAGGTCTTGTACCTTTGTGTAAGTAGAAGTACTCAGGTCTTGGTCTTGTGTAAGTAGAAGTACTCAGATCTTGTACCTTTGTGTAATGTCCTCATCAGTGATTGGATCAGAGCCTTCTGAGCTTCCTTCCTGTCTGATGCTTCCAGCTTCCAGTTTAAAGTCAGCATATTGTTCACTGCAGTTTTACATGGACCTATCGCTGTTATGTAAGAGCTCTTATTTTGAAGTGCTTCCTGTTTGCTGTTTACTTTCACTTTGTCCTCGCGGTGTCGCAGCTTCTTCTTCTTCTTCTCTCGAAAGGTTTGTAACTCTTTGTGACTTTAGTAGCTTTTAGAGACACCTCTTCTGACCAATCATTGCTCAGAGAATACTTTTAGTAGACTCGGAGAATACTTTTAGAGACTCGGAGACAGACTTTAACTTTTTATCATTCTCATTATTCCTCCGAGAAAAACTCACATTCCTAACTAACTCCTTACTGTGTGTGTGTTTGTTTGAGAGTGTGTGTGTGTGTGTGTGTGTGTGTGTGTGTGTTTGTGTGAGAGTGTGTGTGTGCGTGTGTGTGTGTGTGTGTGTGAGAGTGTGTGTGTGTGTGTGTGTGACAGCTGCAGCAACAGATTTAACCCTCGCTGCATCATCAGAGCAGCAACAAGCAACAAAAACT
>NW_011365000.1:0-2274 GCF_000735185.1 Notothenia coriiceps
ACATGAGTCCCTCGTTCTTATTAAACATCCATGTAGTCCGTTGTATAGAACACTGTAGTTTCCATAGTTTCACCACAGCAGCAGCAGACGCACACAATGACGTCCGCTGGCGCATCATAAACACGTCAGATAGTGAAAGTGCATTCGGATTCTCTAAAGTACCGCAGTCTCTTCTCCTAAGTCCTTTTGAATTCTCCTATCCACTATCCCTTAACCCCGTGAAGTTTCACTCAGAGGTCAAGGAATAGGAGATAGGGTTAGAATTTAGGAGCTGATTTTTGGATTATCGGAACGCAACCCTTGTGTTTCTTTGTTCCCTTGTCAGTTCGTTATGTGTCATGTCGTGAGAACCCGGGCCTTTTTATTCCTGACACTTTACTTTGAGATTTAGACCTTTTGGCAAGTGAGTTTTGTTTTGATGTACAACTTAGTTTTTTTGTATTGAACTACTTTCTATTTTTTGAAAGTACGACTTAGTTTTTGTTATTAAACAACATTCTATTTTTGGACAACTGTCTCCGAGTCCTGCTTTTGGGTCCTGTGTCTCAGTTCATAACACGCACACACGCACCCTTGAATTTGAACTTTTTATGTTCTGGGAAAGTTTAAAAATCTTCAGAATGTAAGAATCAAGATTGATGACTGGCTTTGTTTGCAGTTATTGTATTGTCCAAATCCTTTTTTAATGGAGGTCTATGAGATAAATGCTTTTCAGGAAGCTGTGATGTCTTTTGGGCTCGTAATTTTTTTCATTTATTGGCTTGTTTTATGTTTATTTGATTCTCTTTCCTTTTTGCATCAGTTTTAGATGCCATTCTGCAATATTTATTCATTTCTGTAAAGCACTTTGAATTGCCTTGTGTTTAAAGGTGATGTATTAATAGGCTGCCTTGCCTAGCAGGAAGCCTTCAGAATGTTTAAAAAACCACATGGACACACACAGTATCTGGTGGAATCTTCATCCCTGAAGAGAAATAGTCTGGGTCATGCTTATAGCACTTCTTATTCATATGTATAGACTGTAGAAACAAAGAGAGAGTGGGGTGAGGTCACATAAGTTATAAAGGTGACAAAGGGGTAATCATTTAATTCAATGTATATTGAATAAATTAGAAGGTAAGACAGAGAAAAGGCCAGAGGGAGAGAGGAGGGCAAAGGTTAAGTGTGAAGGCGGTGGAAGGAAAGGAATGACTTTAAACAGCTGAGAGACATTGGTGTGACGGAGTGAGAGGAATATCAATGGAAACGTGCAACACTTGCTCAAGTGGTTAGGTAACCGCAGAGCAATGAAAGCAAAAGATAGACACAGAGACTCAGTTCAACCCATGATGCACTACTGGTGTAAAAGGATAAACCATCATCCGATCTGTTACATTTAGAAAAAAATAAGACCAGCTACACTTCAATACAGGAGAAATGGCACCCAAGAAAAGTGCAAACCTCCCTGACGAGGTGGAGGAGATTAAGAAATCTCTCGACTTCTTGTCAGCCGAAATCAAAACAGTCGCGGCCCAGCAAAATAAAATAATGGAGCTGATGGGAGAAATACAATCTCTGAAGTTACAAAACATGGAAAAGGACAAAAATATCAATTTTCTGGAGAATCGAGTGGCCGACCTCGAACAATACACCAGGATGAACGATCTGATTATCAGCGGCCTGAAGACCAAACGACC
This sequence comes from Notothenia coriiceps, assembly GCF_000735185.1. Lineage (NCBI taxonomy): Eukaryota > Metazoa > Chordata > Actinopteri > Perciformes > Nototheniidae > Notothenia > Notothenia coriiceps. Next base: position 1,677 of record NW_011365000.1, read on the forward strand.
GGAGCTATGCCAGGGCGGCAGCGGCCTCAGAGGACACCGCTGCCGGGAGAGGGGGAGCCGACGCTCCGGAGGTGGACCGTGAGTCGCTGGAGCAACAGGTGCTTTGCTTTTTCGACAGCAAGGGCATATCTGTTGACAGCGGAGATATTGAGGCCTGTCATGCCCTGCGGAGCAAGAACACAACAGCCACACCAGCAGTAATAATCCGGTTCATCAACAGGAAAAATAAATATGCACTCCTCAGACAAGGAAGGAAACTAAAAGGGACCAATGTTTACATTAACAAACACCTTACGAAGAAGAACACGGACATCGCAAGGAGAGCACGTATACTAAGGAAACAAAACAAGATTCAAGCAACATGGTCGACAAATTGTAAAAATGTTATCAAACTAAATGGATCAACAGCAGAGATGGCGAAAGTGCTCATTATCCGGGAAATCACCGAGCTGGATCAGTTTGAGGAATGAAACATCAAAATCAACATAAGGTAACTGAATAGCTACACACTGAAATGAACCCACGAAGAACACCCATGATAAGCTTGGACAAAAACCACTCACCTGCTGAATATGAAAAACTGGACTTGAAATGTTTC
>NW_011365001.1:0-2555 GCF_000735185.1 Notothenia coriiceps
CCTATCCCCCTGTGTGCCATACAGCATCAGCTGTATAGTATGTGTATTCACTCTCTGTCCTAAACGCCTTGTTGGAGCTCCTGACCCCCCCTCCCTATGAGCCCACTGTGCTCTGATGTGTGTTTATGTGTTACAATGGCCTTTGTTAGCAACCAGAAAATGACACCAGCAATGACAAACAGATGAGAATGCTGCGTGGTGTCTGGGTGCCGTATTGGCGGGATGTTACGGGGTTCGCTACTCCGCCCTTTGACCTTGAGGAGCCGACAGTGTGAGCTGTATTACTGGTGTCGTTTCCTGGTTGCTGCGTGGGGTCTGTGAGACAGCGAAAGACCGTAGAACTCAGCCTGAGCACACAAACACACTCACAGCCAGGCTGTAATAACCAGAAAAGCATGACATGGGACCTTTAATTCAAATTGAGGTTTGAAGTGTCTAAAATCCTTCACTAACAAATATATTTTTGTATTATCATTTCCTTTTGTTGTATTATTGGTTTTAGTGAAACCACAATCTTCCATTTGATAGACAAAAACATTTTGTCATCAGGAAATACTGCCTGAATCTGGAGGGGTGGGTACTATTTCTTATTTCTTCCTCTGTAAATCTGGATCCACCACTGACCAAATAACATTATGTACATTTCAATCAATCAATCAATCAATCAATGTTTATTTATATAGCCCAATATCACAAATGTTACATTTGTCTCAGTAGACTTCACAGTTTGTACAGAATATCAGTATGACAATACGACACCCTCTGTCCTTAGACCCTTACATCGTACAAGGAAAAACTTCCAGAGAAAACCCACAGTTTAAAGGGAAAAATGGGAGAAACCTAAGGGAGAGCAACAGAGGAGGGATCCCTCTCCCAGGACGGACAGACGTGCAATAGATGCCGTGTGTAAATTGAAAAGATAATACATTTGCACCATAGGTAGTCCAAACAGTCCACATTTGGCTGTTAATTCTTACTCAAGTAGGTTTGGGAATGTTGGACTATTTCCTGCTTTGTGTTCTCCCACTTCTCCAGCCCTCCATCAGCAGTTAATCCTCCTGCTCCTGCTGCAGCTTGTTATTTCTGAGAAACAGCTGCCTCTGTTAATTAAACAGCCTTTACTGTCTAATATTGCTGCGTCTCATCTCAAATAATGCTTTGACAGAAATGCCAGGTTCGGATATCAAAATGTCATTGGCTTGTTAAATGTTATTTACCAAACTCCCAAAATGTATTTTCCGTTTTATAAACACACATATGAGTATATGACAAATCTATGACCGCTTCCATCATATTGACTACGGTGGACGACAGTTGAAAGCGCGGTACAATGGCCCAAAATACATCCATAGGGAGGAACATGCTGCAATTTAAAAACAATGAAAATATAAAAACACATGCGCAGCACTCGAAAGAAAATTCAACAAACTGACAAATCCTGCACAGCATTTACTGAAATCCCTGAATAAACCAGTTAAAATACATGCTGCAACTAGCTCACAACAGAAACACTGGTGGAGCGGATCGCTTGTTGACGTTCAGGGATTATAAAGCAGGCCAACTGTCACTGGAAACTCACTTACAATTTATCTAAAATGTTAGTTTTCTTCTTATTTTATCAATGTGATCACATGATTCCTTCTGATATTATTGCATATCTGCTTTAAGCTAGCTAGCTAACCTAGTTTACCTATAGGCTACTTATTAAATATATCAGAATCCACTTCAAGACACTGGTACGTGCGTACCATGCTGTGAATGGATCTGGCCCTTCCTACATCCAGGCAGAGATGGGTGTAACGCGTTACTGTAATAATATTACTTTTGTCGGTAACGGAGTAGTGTAATGCGTTACTTTTATAAAATCAGTCATAATCACACCGACAGACAAGAGGGGTTTCCGTCGCAGGTTTATACTGTATGTACGTAATCTGCGCGACTTGCACGTCCACATCTCCATGTGCAGTGCTGCATAAACATGGCTGAGTCAGCGATAACTTTCGAGAGGTGGAGGTATTCATATTATTTTGAGTTCGTCCGAAGAATAGACAGGAATGTGACGGTGAGGTGCAAACTGTGTCCAGGCCAGAAGCTGTTATCCACTGCTGTAAACACCACGTCAAACCTCAACAAACACCTGCAAAGAACACATGCTAAGTTGAAGCTAATAGCTACGGACTCCCTAACCCAGAGTGAGGATGTTGTGAGTGCGCAACCCAGTCTCACAGCATTTCGTTTTATAGTCACAACATTTAATCTATTGATTCGTGTTCAACAACAAAAGTTTTCCCTTTTTTTCGTGTCACACAGAACGATTTTAAAAGCAATGTACTTCTATTGGTAGTATGTTTCATGCCTGCAGCACGTCTTTTTGTCCGTTCGGGTCTTGGAAGACCGGAAGCTATGGAGTTCATAAAAACATCTTCTTACTCAATATCAAGCCTTGATTATTGTTTTTATTTTAAATCGTATAATTTCTGACTTTTTTTGTCGTCTGTGAGGAAAATAAATGGGGCTCAGAGCCTCAAAATACTGAAATCTGTATTTTTTTAAAT
>NW_011365002.1:0-4153 GCF_000735185.1 Notothenia coriiceps
TGTGATGAGAGTTCACATTTATGCTACACTGAAGGGTGGAATTGACTACACATCTTCAGAAACATAATTTGCTTCAGATATAACTCATAGCAAATAAAGTATAAACATATAAGTAATAAAAAGATAAAACACTGGCATGTAATTTACGTTAGAATAAATAGAGTGGTTTTGAATAATAGATGAGAGTGAAATCTACGTCACTTTACAGCCCCGCCCACTTTTGGGGAAACCAACGCTGTCATGTGAACGGCGATCAAGCCTGAAGCCACAGAGCTCTTCTTTACTGTCCTTTCTTCTTAGAGGAAGTACAGAAACACGTAACTCTGGATTTGTTTTAATGTTTGAGGTGCAATAAACGACACAGCAGCTTTTTGGCATGTTAAAACTATTATTTTCTGCCTCGCTCATGAGAGTAACAGCTGGCGAAATTACAGCCTCGCCTACTGATTTTAATTTAACCATATATCGAGCCCGATTGTCGATTTCAAATGTGTGCTCTAAAATGATATTTATAAATGACTATTATCATCATTATTATAAGCAAGACAATAAATGGCAAAGATATGTAGAAAATAAACGTATTTAAGATACGTTTATAACAAACGTAACGTTGGAGAAAATATGTTTCTAGCTAAACGTAATTGAGAATGCAGTTTAGTTCTGTGGGAACGTATTTTTTAGGAGACAGGGTTGGACTTTTTTTGTATGAATTTATGTTCTATCCAATCACAGAGCTTGTTGACTTATCACTAGGTTTGTCAAAGCGGACAGGCGTCGTCACAACAATAGCTGGGGATTGTGGTGTTGTCTCTTTGGCGCTCCACATTTCAGAGAAAACAAGTCGTTTCTCAGAATTGAAGCGGAAAAACACAAAAGCATTGTACACAATTTAAACCTATCAATGTCGTTTAATTAACAAAGGTAATCTGGTGGTTTTGAGTTGATGCGTAGTGGAGATATCACTTTCAAATCAATCGACAGTAAGGAGAATACTTACTTCCGGGTGTACAATTCTCCGTTATCCAATGGGAATGGACGCTCACATTGCCTTTAAGGGCTGCCGACATAAATGGATGCGGTGCTTCCCTGAGCGTCAAATACCGCCGCCGATGGGAATACATTGCAATCAGTTGAAAGCTCTTTGCGTCCGTTTATGAAGCTGAAGGAGCCTCGGCGCGTCCCAACTGCACGCCACGGGACCCTGACCAAGCGTCGCTCCTGGACGATTAGGGAGTGAGAGTGTGTTGTCACTACATACTGAGCGGTTTCCTAAAGATTGCCACATGCCATACTGTAGTTCTTGACCAAGACAAGTTTTTCTTCAAGAAACAATTAATGTTGCTTTTAAATTTGCTGTATTATGTTTTTATGATTGACTATATCTGAATTAACAGGCCTCCGTCTGTCATCGTGCGGTGCATTAAAGCAGAAACCTTTGAGTCCGAAGCCAATGCAGAAGTGCCTTAAATGTGCATTATTTCTAATAGTGGCTACTCCAAAGTCTGGTTGCATAGAAGTCTGGGAGTAATTTATATGTCTTTTTACTTCTTTTATGACCTCAATAAACTTTTCCCCAACAAAATTATTGTCTGAGTAGCTAGTTTAAGATATGCGTCTGCTCTTTTTATATATCGTTGTCCAATTTAGATTAAAATAGATTTCTTAACCTGTTCAGGGCGTGGCTACCCTGTGATTGACAGGTCGCTAGTACGTTGTCCGGTTTGAGTGTTGTCTGTGTTTTGCCTAAGAACTTTAATCCATTCCCATCAGAATAAAAAAAAACCTGTATTCACTTTTACTTTACTCCACCCTGCCGTGACAGGTATGGTTCTTAAAAACCAAGATGGTCAAAACGCTAAACTGGAGGCTACAAAATGGTGGCCCACAAACCAATTGGTGATGTCATGTCCACTTATTATATACAGTCTATGGGCTCGCTCCTCTAAAGCAATGACAGACAAAAGCATGCAGAGTGATGACTGAATGAAGCAACTTGCTCGCTTGCTCACTGTTTGAAACATTGACCCCATGGGACAAAATCACAGTTTTTCACCTGTTTCTTTAATGCGCAATTTAACTATGATGACTCTAAAAACAGCACCCCTTATCAATGTCATCAAGTACACTTCACAAAACGTAATCTCTTCAAGACAAAACAATACACAAAATCTCAAAATGCAAGAAAAACATACGAGTGGTATTTAAAACGATTAAATGTGAATTGATAGGACTAGAAGGTTTGTGTGGGTGCTGTGCTTGGGACAACTGCTAAGTAGGGTAGGTTTGAGGACATACGTTCATTTGGGGGGTGTGGGGTTTCAGCACATCGTTAAAATTCTCAAAGGGGATTTAATGACCCAAAATGTGTCCAGCTGCCAATTGGGAGGGATGGTTGGCATTAAATAAGCATGAGAATCAGGAGCCAAAGAAGGCTCTGAGGGACAAACGAAAAGGGAGAGCTATGTATTGGGAATTAAAGATTGCATGTGGACAGGTAAACAGTGCTCATACAGTACTAGGACAACAATAAAACGGTATGAGAGAAAAGAAGGGATTTTTATATGTGACTTTCTGATCTGATAGTACAAGTTGAGTAGCTGAATTAATGGCTAATGGAACTGCAGTATCATCAAGGGAGGGCAAGATTAAGTGATTTCAAGAGGGTTGAGCATAAAAAACAATAAATGCTTTCATGGAATACACTTTAATTGTGGGACCGGACAAATGTGTCTGGTGTTAAGAATGTCATATCCAATCAAAAACATAAATGGAAGATATTCTCCATATGATAAATGACAAAAAAAGATCTGACAAGAATACCAAGGTTATTGTCATGGGGCATTTTTACAGACCTATATATATGGCTTTTCTTACAGCGATTACTGTAGCTGCAATGTGTTGCCTCGAGTGCTGAGCAGAAGACTTCCTTTCTGCTAACCTCGATCAACAAACAGGAAGGAATGATGCCGGAGTGAGCATAGGGTCAGGAAGAGCTGTCAACATACCTGTCTCCCCTAGATACTATCCGTACTGAAAGACTTTCCCCTGGGAGTGAGGTCACACATCACCTCAACAGTTTGTTCTCATGAGATGTCACGCTCCCTAAAACTCACCAGAAAATCGCCTTATTGCTCCCCACAACTACCATCTAAAACCTTATACTTCTACTCTTTTTATTTTTTTAGATTTACAGTTTTTGCAGTATCTTGCAATCCCTGCACATCTTTAAATCCTAACCTGCATAAACTGTGAATATCAGAACCTTTACTATAAGATGTGACAGCTACAAAGGATGGATTCAGCATTAATGGTAATTTATGTGACACATCTCTGTCTATTCAGCATTAACGTTGTCATTGCCAGGTTTAAATGCCACTATAAGTCAATATATTACTTGGCACCGCTTAACCATTAGCTGCAACAACAGCGAAGGAATGTGCTGTACGTATCACTTTTGAAGCACTGGCAGCTCAACTACTCACTCTATGAGGGATTCAATTGTACTGCATTATAGTATTCTGAAGCAACCCAGTCTCACGGCATTTCGTGTTATAGTCACGAAATTAATTTAATCTATTGATTCATGATCACCAACACGATTTTCGCAATTTTTTCGTGTCACACAGAACGATTTAAAAAGCAATCTATTTCTATTGTTAGTGTGTTTCGTGCCTGCACCACGTCTTTTTGTCCGGTCGGGTCTTGGAATACCAGAAGCTGTGTGGTTCATAAAAAAAATGTCTTACTCAATATCTTACCCTAAGGCTAACCATATCCCTTTTATTTTAAATTGTATAATGTCTGAGTTTTTTTGCCGTCCGCAAGGAAAAGAAATGGGGCAAAAAAAAAGAATTGCATTTTGTGTTATAGTCACCACATTTAATCTATTGATTCTTGTTCACGAACACGATTTCCCCCTTTTTTTCGTGTCACACAGAATGATTTTAAAACCAATGTATTTCTATCGGTAGTATGTTTCGTGCCTGCAACACGTCTTTTTGTCCGGTCGGGTCTTGGAAGACCGGAAGCTGTGTGGTTCATAAAAACATGTTCTTTCTCAATACCAAGCCACGATTGTTATTTTTATTTTTAAATCGTATAATGTCATACTTTTTTTGCTGTCTGTGAGGAAAATATATAGGGCTAAGATCTG
>NW_011365003.1:0-4441 GCF_000735185.1 Notothenia coriiceps
ATCTATCTATCTATCTATCTATCTATCCAAATTAAATCAAGTTAACTGCAGTTGTATGTATGAGTTATAATTTGCAATTTTGAAATGCCACTGTCCATGATGATGTGGGATGTTAGTGAGAAACTATTCAGGAAGGGTGCTATGAGCATAAGCCATGACAGTGGTGATAGGACACAATGATTCAATCAGCTTGAGGAATGCCCCGTCGTGTCAGAACATGAACAGCCAGCAGCACTCTGAAGTCCTGGATCTCTCCTCTCAGTGTTAATCTCTCTCTGCACCCAGTCACCTCAGAGTCAACTAAAACAAGACAACTGATACGACCTGATACCTATTAAGTGTGCACTGGTCCTGTGCATGGTATTGTGGGAGCTCAAAGCATGGCCAATTACACAATCACAACTAACTGTTAATGATTCCACAACACAATATGTTTCAAACTGCTGAAGAGAGAAAGCCATTGGAGTCTTCAAAAATGTCATCATTCGCCGCTCCAACAATCACATCCTGAACTTTACTTTCACACCAAACACAAATTTAGTCATTCCTTCGTGAAACTTTCCGGTGCTCCAGTTTATGAGTGACTAGGTTAAGTTGTACGCATAGAACGGCTAATTGTGTCATGCTGTCAGGAACAATATACTGTGCGTTGCTGAAATTGAACATGCCCAAACCTAGTGAGTTTAGGCAAGATGCCAAAAATATAGGGCTTAGGCTCCAGTAAGCATGGTAGCATGATTCATTGTGTTTACAATCCTTCTGGCTATATTTTAAGGCTGAACGTCTTACAAATATTGCATCACAAGAGCTCTGACGAGACAGAAGTGACATACTGTTTGTAGATAATGCCTGTAGTGTTGAGCCTGTAAACCCTCACTGTGGTTATCTTACGTTGTATAGCTTTGGATTTGGAAAGAACAACCTGTGGCACCATGAAGCTAAAGACAACTTTACAGATTGACCAGTTTAGTTTTGTGCATTATAAAAAATACTTTACTCAGATCAATATTAAATATACATTTCTTTAATGAAGTTGTTTTATTCCAGGCTCTCTGTTTGCCCCTTCTAGTTTGTGCTGTATCAGCAGAGGAGAATAACCTGTGAAGGCATATTGTGCATGTATGCAATTGATGTTAATTAAGAAACAAACATGTTTCATTGAGTAATATACATTTGGCATTACAAATACATTCAAGGATAAATAGCATTAGACAGCAATTCTTGTTTCCCTGATGTATGTGATGTGAGTTTTAGACGGCAATGAAATGGCGCATTTCAACTACAGCGCGTAGCACGGTTTAAGCGTGCCGTGCCAAACCTGGCCCGTTTTTTGTTGCGTTTCCACTAGGGGTAGTTCCGGCTAACGGGTACTGATTCAGTTTTTCTGGCTCTCCAAAAATCCAGGTTCTTTCCGGGCCAACAACCGGGCTGAGTCGAGCTGAATATGCTAAACTAGTGAGAATCGCTGGCTAGGGGGCTACAACTACAACAAAATGAACATATTTGACCGTGATTTAAATTGTAATACAAGTTTCAAAATTAGGCCGAAGTAACAACATACTGATACCGGTTAATAAAAACCATGAATTAATGCTTTGACAACTCTGCAGACAGACGGCAGGCGAAAAACCTTTTAAAATGCGTGTTTTCTGAATGGAGATCGGCTAAGCTAACGTTGTATATGCTCCGACCGTCCACACTCACAACAACGGTTTAACTTTTGTCTAGTTTCTGAACAGATATGAGGAGCTGTGAGCTCTGAGTGTTAACAGCTAACGGCTGATGTTGGTTTTGTGGTTCGCATTGAAGATGACGTCAGGGCTCCGCCTACACTGCGTTACTATAGTTACTGCCCCAGTTCCTAAACTGTAATGGAAACGCAGCATAAAGGGAGCCTGGCCTACCAAGGCCTAACTATACCGTACTAAGCCGTGCGAGGCCCTGCAGTGGAAATGCGCCAAAAGACACAATTACCCCATACACCTTTTGTATACTGCCCAGAGGACGAATTACCATAAACAGTCTCTGGGAATTAAGCAATCATCTATAAATCATAAAGGGAAATGAGAATAACATCAATAGACTGATCTGAGTAAACAAAAAGATATCCAAGTTCTCTGGGGCGTAGTGCGTCATCATTGCTCAAAGTAGTACAGAGTACAATGGCAGGCTAAAGACACCAAGTGTTTAGATATCTGTGTACTTGTACTCGGGTAACCATTCAAGCAGCCTTGGTAAATGAATTACGCAAGCAGTTGTGCATTTCATTTATTCAACTGCTGTAAAAATGATATCCCTTGTTAGATTTCAGGTAAGCTGTTCTACTATCTGTGTCCCATAGCCATCCTATTAATGTACAGCTTATTGTTACCAGATGCCAAAAAGAACCCTAGTCTCCAGGGGAAATGAGACTAACAGGACAGACACAGACTTCTGTGATTTGAGAGAGTTGGACCTCGTCTCTCTGTCATTCTGTCTGTGTCTTATTAAGCTCTTCGGCTCTAGCTCATGTCTCTCTTCTTCATCTGGCTTGATGGATGCAGCTGTACTCCAAAATCTCCACAGACGTACTGTCAGCCCTCATCAGGATCAAAATGAACGAAACATTGCATTATTGTACATTACCAATGCACCTCAGCGGAGCTTGCCAGCTTTCCATGAGAGCGTTCTGAGAACAAAGTGTTTTCTTCAAACTAATTCAATTCCCAGTTGGCTAATCGTTGCGCTACGTTTTTGAAATAGAGCTTATTGTACACTCCATTACATTGCCTTGATCTCACACATCACCATGTCTTTTTGTGACTCCCTTGTTTCATGCATCAAAAATATTAGATAGGACAAATGTGGCCATTATCAAAAAGCCAAATGATACCATTATAACGGTTCGACTATCCAGACAAGACTTTTTCCAAGCAAAACACATAAGAACACAAACATATACATGATCGATTTCCTGTGATATAACAAGTGACAAATCAGACGACCACAGTTAACTGAAGAAATAACACAAAAGAAAGTCCCTTGCATAATATTAGTACATCATCTGCACACACACATAATCACAGATATTCCTTTAGAACAACACGATTTTGTTTTATCAACTACGTGAATTAGGAATCCTAAAAATAAAAACAGTTGACACGTAGGAGTTGTCAGCTGTTTCCAAGTTAGAGTTGCGGAGGGATTTGATGCCCCACTTACGCCGAGTTCGCCCTCTGCTGCATCTCCCTCCCGTGTCCCGTGGTCTCACAAGGTGCACTCTCTCAAGTGATAATACTGCTGCTGGCCAGGCAATAACTGTGGGCTCCAACGCCGAAAGCAGAGCAAAGGCAGCTTTAAATCCGTACGAGGCATGATGATGGGACCCTGCTGCTGCCCTGATACAGTCATTTCCCGTCACTAATGACAATGAGCAACATCCATGGAAGTGTGACGAACAGAGGGACACAGAGATGCAGACTGAAGCCCCACATGCGTTTAGTTATGCTGACTAATTAAAGGAAAATGGAAGGACTTGCTTCCGTTATCCTTAAGACGCTGTTCTGATTAAGTTGGTCTTTCAGAAACGGAGGAAATCTAGTCCTGTCCTCTTTGCTCTAACTCCATCCTGCTCTGACTTTCTCTTTCTCTCCCCTCTTTCTCTCTCATAAAGCCACGCATCATGAGCATGAAGCCAATTGGTTTTTGAGGCAGCGGGACAGAAAGGGTAGGGAGTGGCATATCTCTATATGAATGTGCTCCTCATAAACGTTCAAATACACAGACCTGCATCCGTGGAAACAAATCACACAGCCTTGCAACCTTAACTGGCCTTAGAGATTACTTTATATACACATGGCTTAAACCGCGCTTAAATAGTAAACACACTATGACACGGACCTCACTCACCTTGAAATCTTTTAGTAAATGAACAAACACCAGAACTTCTAATGTAAACACAGTATGGGTTTATGTACAAACCAACCAAACCACTATTATGCAAATGGTGAGCCCTTAACCATTGACTTATGAGCAAGTTTCCACAATGGAAAAAGGTGGAGGGCTGAGGAAGCCTGACCGTAGCGGTGCATTGTTTTTCTTTTGCTTTAAACATGTTGGATTACCACAGCTTGATATGTAATTCAGGCCAAACAGATGGAGAGGTCGGAGAGAACGGAAAGGCCCATCTATGCATCTTTAGGCTAGGGCTGTGCAATTAATCGTATTTTAATCGCAATTACGATTTTGGCCTGCTACAATTACGAAAACAACGATAAAGAAAAACGATTATTTTGCTTTGCTAGGTTGTGTGCACTGCAACATATTTGATCTAATTTATTTTAGTCTAATTTATTTGTATTTATCATATTTACATATGTTTAGTAGCTTGTTGAAGTGAGCACCAACATATTTGTTGATCTTGTTTATTGGAATTTCTTATCTTTGATATTATTTATTTAAA
>NW_011365004.1:0-13363 GCF_000735185.1 Notothenia coriiceps
GTTATTGTTGAGTAAATGGAGAATTGCACAGGGGAAAATAACGTATCTATGCCACAATTTTAGATGCGGATTTTGTTAAACTAATACGCTGTGGACCAACACTATAAATTGACGGGGAAGGGGGTAGCAATAAAGATAACACCATTAAACAGTTACACAACATAACAAAAATAATATCGATAGCAGCGTCCCTAGCAACCACCTTGGTAGCAATGAAAACGTTGTATAGACACAATTTCCTGAAGTAATCTTCATAATAACTAGCAAACTAAAGATCATGTACATCCACTGCACACATAATCTGAAATAACAACTCATATTTCTCGCATCAAATTACATCAAAACGCATTTTAATGGCCAAACTAACTTTAAAATAGGCATTTTACACCGAGAATAAAACGAAGTTCGGCCATGTTTTTTTTCTGCAGGGAGAAATGTGAAGATCACGTGACATAGACGCCAGCCATTGGAATGAATGGTGAAAAAAAACGTAGGGATCTTACAATTTCAGAGGCGTTTTTGTAGAAATACTACGTCCTACGTTGTGGACCAACGTAGTTATTACACGTTTTTTTATGAGACTGGGTTGGGAATTCACTCAGCCTTGTTAGAAAGTGATTAGTAATTGAGGATGTTGAATAATACATTTCTAAACAATCTTCATATTGGCATACTATTATCTCCTACTTTTTAGCACAGACATGTGAAACCACATTTAACCTTCAGTTATTTCCCATTTACCTCCTGTGGAGATGATGCCTAAGTAATTATAACCCTCAGCAGGGCTCCGAAACCTAAACAATTGTAAGGCTTACAATCCAACAAGATGCTTGACAGGATTGAGCTAGAGGCTAATGTTAATGGAAGGTCTGGCAGAGCAGTCAGGTGTAGCTTTTAATAAATGGCTATAGACTATACTGTCCTCTAAATGTACTGCCCTCTCTTTTTTTAAACTGTTCACAATAAATTATCCACAGTGTTAAAGCCTCCTTTTACGTGTGCAGACACACGCTCAGAAAAGCCTGAGGAGTGTTAACCCCTGTTGTTGGACACGAGAGAATTTACTAAGAGATAATATGCCGGTGGCGGTGAAGAATCCGTTGGGAGCCGGATGTCCCAGTAAGCCCCAGGTGGATGTGGTTCTTTCTGTTAGTACTTTTACTTTGTTTCTCAAATACTTTCATGTAAGCTCTCTGCAAGGCAGGACAGTGGCCTTAGCAACAGGTGTCTCTTGCTGTGGCTTCACTATTGCAATTTGGATATGGAGTAGGCGCCTACAGTGATGGATGTATTGTGTCTATTGTGTTCCATAACACCGTCCTGGAGACCTAATTTGCCTGAGGCGGCATGCCTCTGAGGGGGAGCGGTAATTCAGTCTGGCAACCAGACTGATAACAAAATGCTACAGCTACTTTCAGCTTTGGACTGCAGGTGATTTTATATTTCAGGATTTCTTTTTTTCATTGAGTTTTTGTGTCCATGCTTTTTATTACCTGTTGACCGAACCACTGAACATTCAGAAATACAATTGAAGCTAACCACGCCTTGAATTTGGTACAAGTTTATGGTTCCTGTGATACACAGTACGGCCTCTTACTGAAACGGTGGTATGCGAAGAATGGTATATATTCAGTACGTATTGTATATCATTTCTGCTCCGAAAACCCATACTTAACTAACTTGGATAACTATGGCGCTGTTGATTTGCTGTTCTTAGCCGTTTCAGTACTGGGTTGCAGGCCTTTGAACCTCTCCAGCTTGTCAGTAAATGAAGCTGGTGAACCTTGAACGCTAGTCCACCTTAAGTGAGCCTTTTCTTTTTGCAGTACATCACATCAATACCACATCACAGAAAGAGGTGTGTGTGTATTATGACAATGTAAATCATACTTCTGGATTTCTTAATAACCTGGTATACTGCAATAGTACAAGCCTACAAAACTCTCCAGTGATTCCAGTGATTCTGATGACATACAGGTAATAACCTTAGATGGATTGATGAATGGTAAAGATAGGCTCCTTTAACACAAGAGATGAGCGTAACTTTTACATTTCCGACAGACGGAGAATGGTTAGCTGCCCGAACCGTTACCATGTTCTTTATCGTATCTGGACAATTTAAGTTTGAACCCATATCACTATATTTCCATAACCTTCACCAAGCTGTTAATGTTAACCAATGTAAACCTTAACCAACCATTATTAAACATATTTAATCTTTAACATAGATTTCCAACAGTTACGTTTAGTGATATTTTGACATTTGTTTATGATGTTTGGGGCGTTGGTTCAGATAAAAGGAAGGACATAGTCAAATGGTATATTTATTTTAATGTGTGTATTTGGTAATATGGAGTACTTAGGTTCTTTACCGTGTTAACACATGTAAGTACCACTTTACTTTAACCCCACTATTTAGCATACATAAACAATATATAAACATTTACTAACTGGTTGTCGTCAACTATACCTCAAGTTGACCAATAAGTAAAGGCTGGTGTATAAACATTTAATTAGTTACATACAGACAGACACCATTTTAATGTTATAACATATGTAAATAATGTCTTCCCCATAGTGGTGAGCTGTTAACCCATGGGTGGGAACCTTCAACTCATGCAGTAAACTTACTGTATATAATAATTGCATAAATTCATTGTGACAAAAGGCTTATCTCTGTATGCTTTGACCCTTTTGACCTTGTTTATGAAAGGAGACATGTTGGCAGACTTGGAATAAGTAATTAAACACATGTGCAACATACAAGTTCTCCGGTCTCACCCATAGCTTGTTGTTGTTTTTTCTCTTGTAATTCACTGCTAGCCTCAGGGGAAGATTCTGCTGTGGGCGTGTTCGGCCAACTTAACCATCTCTGACGGGTTCACAGGGACTGCATTAACCGATTCTCTCACAGGGGTCATAGACCACGCACGCACGCACACACGTACAATTGGAATACATGTATTACTTTGCCCCTGTCCTTTGCACACTGCAGAATATCATCCAGTAAAGCATCGTGTCAGGTTTATTTGACAGGGTTATTACTCAGCATAATCTGCTCATAATCACTAACAGTTAAATTGTGGGCAGTGAAGTGTTTCAAAGGATGTATTGTATTCGTGTTATCAACATATTTAAATAGTAATCAAAAGAATGTAATGCAAAAACCAGCATTTCATTTGCTATGCTTAAAAATTATACATAATACTCCCAACAGAGAAGTAAACCACCTTCAAAAAGCTTTTCTGCAGTATCTATTGCTTTGTTGCCAACAGCAAACATCTGCATTTCAAAACATCAGATGCTTCTTTGTAGAAATGGTGATCTATTTTTGTTTATTATTTTGTTGATGCGCAGCCTGGAAGTATTACATGTGGATGAAATGCCTGGCATGCAACCCCCCCCCATAAAACCTACTTTTGCAAAGCAATTCTGCTGGTTGCAATACATTTGGGAACATGTTACAAAGCAATAATACACATATGAATACACATTAAGAGACCCAGCTGTATCAAACCGTGGGCCCCTTGAGACCCTGCTATTCCTCAAACAACCTCTTTTTAACCATAATGGCGGTATGGATAGCATTGTCTGATGTTCATCCAGCACTTCCATGCTACCCAGAGGATGATTTAAAAGGACTGTGATGATCTCTTGAGTTTTGCGCCACTCTGAAATGTAATTTGTATTTTGCTGTTATTACAATATCTTAAATATTATTCAACAGATTGTTGTAAAATTAGGTATAAATATTCATGGTCCCCAGAGGATGAATTGTAATACATTTGATCTAATGACATTTCCGTAAGTGCCATTATAAGGTACAATTGTTATTTTGTCAAATACTGCCCATTTCAATCAGCTTCAAATGATGAACCTTAAACCTGCAAGAGAAATTTACTTATAATAATAATTTGTATAGCGCTCTCCTTAATGCTCAAAGATGCTTTACATACAATCAGGACAGAAACTTCTTCTTACCAATTTATTAGATTTCTGTGGAATATAATATGCTTTAAGTGAGTTATTTGTTCTTATGCAATGTTTTTAAAAGTTAATATTTACATTTGTAAGTTAAGCCGTGTTAAATAAGCCACAGGTTTATTAAAGGGATTTTGGAATTTTTGCCAAGAACCCGTGTATTTAGACTTTAAATTGTTTGGTAGAAAAGAAAAGACTTCAACAAACACTCGATTAATGAAAAGTCCTTATCAACTTGGACTTACTTTTCCTGCCTGAATTATTCAAAATATTGACTTGATTGTTCTTTACAGCTAGTGTCCCCGAAGCTACATGATGAAGTTCCTCTCCTCCTCACACCTCTCCTGACTTTATATAAAGGGCAGACTTTCAAGCCAGTGCTGCCACATCCATTCTAACTCTTCCTGTCTGCAGAATTAAAGGTTTCAATTAAGTTGACTTTTCCTCCCTCCAGTGAGCTCCCTCACTGATAGATGGGCATTAGGAACACACGTATCCCTCCTCTGTCATTTCAGGACTGCCAGGGCGTGCCCCAAACATTGTGGTCAGCTATATCCCCCTTAAAATGTAAGGAGGCCACACTTTACCACCAGCTGCAAAAGTACAGTCTGGAAAAGCCATCTATGTTTAAGAATTTCTGATTACATGCCAGGCGTATATAAATAATTAAAATTCCACGAAAAAGCAAAAATGACCTTGGTTGAAAATGATTCCATATGACAAATAAAGAGGATGCAAGCAATGTTATTACTGAAATTAAAACACTTCAATGGGCACATATTCCGCAGAAGTTTGTATGCACAGACTTCTATATGGAAACGATGTTCTTCCCCCTCACATTTGTATTGTAGACAGCCTTAAACTTCACCTCAGTGTGGTATAAAGGCTCGACTACCTAAGCAGGCGGTCAAGTTTAGCTCTATTTGACAGTCACTGAAAAAGAATTGAGTTCTGTCAATCAGCACCAGCATCAATGTGAGGAATCCTCTGGCGGTAGTGATTGATTTGGAGGTCTATCTCATCTTAGACCTCTGAGTGTTTTCTCCTCTTGGAGCCATGGGTTATAAACCGTTGCGAATCCCTTAAAATTGTTTTTCTCTTTGCCATCAGATAGAAGGAGACTGGGGTTTTGTTTGCCATTGCATTTTAATAAGACAGATGAGAGAGAGAGAGGGGAGAGTGTTTGGGAGAGGAAAATAAATAATCAGAGACCTGGCTGACTGTGGGCCATATTGCAAATGAATCAATGGACTATTAGAGCCTGAAGCCAGGCATACAAATGCATCTATCTTGAGCTAAGAGATATAGAGGTCAGAGATGACACTAGAAAGATGTGTGCTCCTGTCAGATCTGTGGCGATACTGTTGTCGTGCCTCTTCTCGCAGAGTGGAGCTTTTGTTCTTAATGGCGCCATACGTCAATATGGGCATAACTGTCAACCACCCACCACTGCCACGACTGGCGATGTTTCATCGCTATTGCATCACAGGGAAAATACATTCACAACTATTTTGCCCGCATATCTGAATACGATGTGACATTAAGCTTCATTCTTTCTGCAGTGGGTGCATTTATTCAGATTTACATCACTCACTTTCCTGTTTTGGGAATGAATGAAATGTATGTGCAGAGACAACAAGAGGGCAAAAAACACAATGATCTGCCTACTGTACGTCAACAGATACCAACTCTGTCTTCATATTTTACTAAGTCGAAGGTAAATGGTAAGGGTGAAAGGTTAGCACAAGCACCAAACCTTAGACATATATATATATTTATAAAACGGACAAGTCAAATCAAGCAATCTGATTGGTTCTTAGCCGTGATATACTGAGCGTATACCATGGGTAGAATTGTAAGTTACTTTTCACAACAAGTCAGTATCCCTCCGCGTCTACGAAAAATAGTATACCGATGGGCTGAAAAGCAAACTGCCTGCAGTTTGCTTTTCATACTGGAACAAGAAAGCAGCGGAGAAGTAACGGGGCAGAAACCCTCCTTTTTACGCAGCGGTCCAGACATAGACATCAAACGGCAAAACATATTCAGTGTGCAGTTCCTTTGGCATTAGGGCAGGGACATCTAGACACTTTCCAAGGTTTGACATAATGAATTGTGCTACTTTTAAAGCAAGCAACGATGTTTTCAAATCTGTAATCAAAGAGGTCCGCAAAAACACTATCGACCAATCAGATTGCTTGATTTGACTTGTCAGTTTTATAAATATATTTGCATTTCTTCAGTTACGAAACAAACTTACAAAGCCTAAAATGGAAACATTTAAGATTAACTTCGACCTTAAATATATATATATATATATATATATATCAATATGACGATGGTGTGACTTTGAAAAGACACATTTAATCAATTACCTTTACAGCTTTGAAACCTTTTGGGAATCATTGGTGATATTTTACATAATATATATACACTATAGCAGAGTTTTATGGGATGCGATAAAAATACAAATAGTGCATCCGCTGTTCTTGCACCAGAGAATTCAAAGAATTCAAAGAATAATAATTATATAATAATAATTTTCCAAATAAATGACTTGGTCTCCTTAAGCTGACTCCAAACTTCCTGCGCTCACATGAAAGTCTATAAACTTGATTTTAATGAAGGGCAACTACTCAACACAGAGCCTCAAGAGAAAGTAATAAAACAGGAGTCACATTAAGAACCTTATCGTGCCCGTTGATGTAGGACATATTCCCATATTCCCAAACAAAGTTACAATTACTCAGATTACCTCAAACACACTGCCACACTCAGAGCCTGAGGCATCTAAAGCCGCCTGGGGACCTGGGAATGTGTAAAGTTGGTGTAACAGTAACTTCCACTCTATAGTTGTATTAAATATGAACATGCACCAGCGGCATTTATTTTTGTTCGCTGAATAATAATATGTTTCTCCCACAACAGCTGGATTCTTGCTATAGCACAAAACTATGAGAGACCCACGGGACCGCAAGATAAAATGAAAATCCACCTGGTCAGGCTGCTACTGGCTGCTGCTATCGCTGTTTAGGTGTGTTCGATGCCGGTTACAGTGGCGACTGTTTGTTTGGCTCCAAAAGAGGTTAGTCTAGACTCTAGATACTGCTACAGCATGAGTTATCAGAACTGAAAATGATTTCCCTATTGAAAGTAGAGCAAAGAACTCTCATGAAAGCTTTTTGTTGGACAAGATGTTTCCCTTTTCTCCAACATCTCAGCAAGAGTTCGGTTGCCAAGTATTTTTGAAAGTGTCTACGAATTCTCAATAAGGGCAGGAACTAATACACAAAAATACTAATGCAAAAATACTCATTTGTTCTCAGTAACAAACCATCTGGCAAGTCAGCTTCAATCAGTAAAGGACCCTCACATAAACAAAACAGAGTCATTTAAACACTTCAGAATAGAGTGGCATCTTCTTTTATATCAGTTTTTTAAAAGCGTTATTTAACCTCTTTGGCGGATCATTTTTCTAAACACCCATACAGTTAATGAAGTCTCTGCTCCACTGGGTGCAAATGCACTGTATTTGGAGTATATACACAGCATGAAGATCACTCTGGTATTTGTGAAGACACCTGCAATGCTTTGGGTCATAAGCACTCCAAGTTACAGGACAAAATATGTTGATTTATTTTTAGAAGTTTCCAGATTTCTGAACTGAACCTATTTTTGAACCAACATCTGGAACAAACTGACTTCGTTAAGGTTACGGGTCATAGTAACAGCAATGCATAGATGGTTAAACTTACGGAACGATTGTGTATTCATCTTTAAATAACAACACTATGATATAGTCCACTTTGTTGACCCATCCATTCCGATTGTACTCCCATAAATTACACTTTGTTGCTCTATAATACATTTACCTTAGTTCCTCCTTGGCCCCCACCATAATTAATACTGCTACTCGAGGGTTTTTGCCTCTTCAGTGTAAACATCTTTTTGGGGCTGTGGCTGAAACTTGCTGACGCTGTTGTTCTTGTTGGGAGCACAGAATTACCTCGGGGTTGCATATTGTGGGATACTGGTCCTCAGGCTGGTACAATAGACGGTGCAGTGAGCAAAACAGGCGACTAGCCAGCCCTTCAGTAAAGACTCTCCGATTTCACTCAACATAAGCATGCAACCATAAAGACTTCCTTTTCAGCTCATTTAAATTGGTTAATAAAATAAGTCCGGAAAGAACTTCATTGTATTGGTCTTTTGCCCATTTATTTTTACCAGTTGGTCAATAAAGAGCCAGCAAGGAAAATGTAAATAACTGAAAGTCCCTTTGGTCCTGCTTAATGTAAAGCTTACACAAACAAAAAATACTGTTTTTAAATGAAAACCAATTCCAAGTGCTTGCTTCTGGTCTGTCTAAACACTTTTAAGGGAAACAGACATTTATTTATTTGATCACTTGTGTATTGTTATTTAATCCCTTTTTAATAGCATCCATTTCACATCATAACCACACTGTGTGCTCTCCTATCTCTGATGCCTAGAATTGTCTCTTTTCGTCAGTTTATCTGCAAATCGAGCAGTCTCCCCACAATGGATCTTTTAATGATTTCACCCAGCTGTGCATATTTTCTCCTTATCCAGGAAACAATCAACAATCATCTGGACTTGGATTCATTTGTTTTTTAACTTACCTTTCCAGGTTTTATTCACTCTTGTTGATCACTTTGTAATCACTGCCCCGACAGATGTTCTTGCTGTTCCGATCGTTAACGCTGAGAAATTATTAACTGTGTAATCATCTGAGAATCACCTCACTGTTGCTTGATAAGTTACCTTCGAGCTGAATCGTTAAGACACTATCCATCAATTTCACTGAAATACCAGCGGTTGCCTTTAAACCTTTTAGTCTCACTAGCTTCTTCAAAAAGGTTTTTACTGCCGGAGCAGGCAGTTATTTCTCTGTACTGTCAACAGTTCTCTGTTTTAATACTGACTGTTTCAGGCCACATTATCAGACTTTTTTATTTAAATCCCTTTTAGTCACGTCCTCGTGTGTGCACACAAGACAGATTGTAATCTAATTTTGTTGAAATACGCTTTTCAGCCATATTGAAAATAAATAAATGTAAATGAATCCGTCTTTCCAATATGCATACTTTACTCATCATGAGAAACAACATAAGTAAGCACTATGTGGAATTAGTGTCTTCTCTTTCCCCTGTGGTAACTGCAGCTTAAATTGCGATTAAATTGCACTGAATTAGCCGTTGTTCTGTCTCTGTTGATGTCTCCAAAGATTTCAATGTGCAGTGTGACATGAGGTTTTGACAACCAGAGATTGATATGTGTCAGTGAAAGGGCAATTTACATGAGAGCCCGAGAAGATGATACATCTTTTGAATGGCATGTTATTTATAAATATGATTCCTGCATGAGTTTAGTTGTTAGCTCAAGTATAAAAGCTCAGCTGTTTTAGCTGTAACTAAGCTGCTAGATTGTAAAATATGTTCTTCTCCTGGGGTTTCTAGATGCTCTATATGATTTCCCCTTTGACCTGGTTTGACTGAAGATGGGATATTTATTATCATATGATGCATACTCCACTGGCTGCTCAGTGATAGTGCTGCCTGACCTTAGGGCTGTACCCGAATATTCGAATATCCGAATATTCGTTCGTTGGAGTACTATTCGGGTTTCAATTTCGTTATTCGGATATTCGTTTAATTTGTTTTTTATTTTTTTCCCTTTTTTTTTCAAATTGAATTTATTGAAATCTCCAATATCAACGTAAGAGCTTGTTCGGGGGGTGCTAACACTTAACCGTAAACGTTATAGTTTACTTTCTCCGTCTTTATATGTAGATATTACCTTTCTCCGTTAATCTCCATCACGTTGCTTCCAAAGTAACAACAACTTCCTGTCAACAGCGCTACCTCTCCTTCAAAATAAAAGCATATCCATACATAGGAAGCCAAGCCAAATTACACTTAAGACATATACAACTGCAACGAAAGTAAACACAATGCGATATCCTTTTCAATTTCAAAGAACACAATTCTAATTGATAGACTGGGAAATAAAGTAGCTGCGATGTGCTGGCTGTTTTTCTACTCATCAAACAGAAAATGTTTGTTTAGTCTCCTTTGTTGATTATGCGTCCTTGGCTCCCAGGCCAGAAATGTTTTATCCAACCTTTGGCTTGTTTTATTGTCAGCAGGCATTTCCTTTTACTGCTCTGTCAGCAATGCTCAGTGCCAACCTGTAGGTGCCAGGAGTAAATTAGGCTAATATCAAGAGATAAGTGTCCTACATTTGAGTATTGTCTTATTGAATCCGTTGATCAAAAATAAAGAACTCTTTGATAAATCTTTAATCCCTGAACAGCAGGCTACAACTCTATTTCAGACATGGATTAACCATCTTTGGCACACTGATGAGTCTTATGTATTTTTAAGCACTATTTTACACATCATAGCTCCTCAACTCAACAATGCAATGTTTTTATTAGAAATCTTAAATGCTTCAGAATGTGCAGAGATATGTTTTAAATGTGAGTCTCATATTGTATTATATGGTGGAGTAGCATAAAGTTTATGTTAGCTTCTCGGCAGGGATTCAGTGTGACTGCATCAGTATTCATTTGGATTACATACTGTATGTAATAATTTACACTTCTGCTATTGTTCTACTTAAACTATTCTACATCACTATCTTGCATTACTAATGCTAAAACTGTCAGACAGTTTTAATTAGGACATTCATCATTGTAACTTTTAAGACTGCTATAACTACTTCTGTGGATACAACTGGAAATATAATTTAAACCGACCACTACAATGAAACAATATTATGTACTGCATATAAAATGATTCGGCATATGTTGCAGACATGCTGTGTTGATTGGAGATATGTTATCAAGTCTATGAAACAAATCACTCAACCAAAAAAAAAAAAAGAAGATACTTAGAGACTATTTTTTAAAGCATACATTCTCAGACATTGAGCATATGGTCGGCAGCAACCTGGCTTGGGAACTTGAGGGAAGCCGGTTTGAGTCAAATATGAAATCCGGACTGGTGCTAGTTCTACACCTGGGCACCCCTTTACTGCTCAGGGTGCTTTGCAATGACCCATTGTGTGTGTGTGTGTGTGTGTGTGTGTGTGTGTGTGTGTGTGTGTGTGTGTGTGTGTGTGTGTGTGTGTGTGTGTGTGAAAAATTATTTCACAAGGGAGCAGATATGCATTTAAAATAATCCCAGGTGATTTTCTATTTTAGAAGCCATAATCTATTCATTACATATTCAATATTTGTATGGACTCTTATAGCATATTATACTACTATATTGTTTAGTACCATTCTTAGTGCAATTGGTAGTTGATGTGTGTATAGTTCAGTTTATGTATTTTGGCTATTAATAAAGTAAATCTGAAGGCATTATATGAGTGTGTTAATAAAACATTAGAAATGTATCGAAAGTGAATAGGAATGCCCACATCAGATAAAGTCTTCAAAGAAAGTGCTACCCTGTTTAACGTCCTACCTACATTTGCCATGGCATAGGCAGTATAGGTGAATGCTAAGGGTGCATCCATGCTGCATGTTATGTTTATGTCCAAAGAATGTTTAACCACTCCAGCAATGATCTATTTGTGTGTTTATATGTCAATGGGGCCAATAAATGACATACTTAAACAAAAAACATCAAGTTTTTTTTAACATGTTTTCAATCTTTTTCTAAGCTAAGATAACTATCTTCTGACATTAGCTTCATATTTATCATACAGACATGAGTGGTATCAATCACCTCTACTAAAGACAAATAAGTTTGTTTCATAAAAATGTGGAACTATTCAATTAAAGTGTGCTGCTATGAGAAGATGAAAGTAAATCACAAAATGTCTATGAAGCATTTCCTGGAGACAATGTTTCATTAATTCATGACAGACAGTCTGTCTCTGTGAACAGACTGAACAGACACCAGCCTGCGGTTTATAAGAAAAACTGTTGTCCTCTTAAAAGTATCGATAGTTACAGCTGTAACTACGGTTCTATGAGTCCCGGATGACTGCCAGAGGCGGTGCTTTAGCACTGGATGTACAGTATCCATCGCACGCATGCGCAGTTCGAGTACCAATAACAACAAAGTCACCTGTGACACCATGTGACATAGGCTACATAGAGGATCTGTTTCCAGAATCTTCTCGCGAGCACACAAGAATTCTGTGACAGGAAACTCTGGCAGTCATCCGGGACTCATAGAACCGTAGTTACAGCCGTAACTATCGTTCTATTTCGTCCCTACTGACCGCCAGAGGCGGTGCTTTAGCACTGGATGACTTATACCAACCATGTGATGAACGATCCAAGCCCTTGCTCACCACTGGAAGCAGCGGAGCTTGGCAAAAGGATCACGCCCAAAGAATGGGAAGTGGCGACATTAACCCAATAAAAACTGGAGAATGTGCCAGAAGACGCCCACGACGCTGCGGCGCAGATGGTCTCCAGGGGCACCACTCTCAGGGCAGCCCAAGATGTGGAGATGCTCCTTGGAGAGTGGCATCTCAGCCCTGATGGCAGGGCCCCCTAGGCATGTGAGATGGTATCGACAACCCAGTGGGGCAGCCGTTGGTTAGAGGGCACAACCCCCTTTAGTGCCACCATGGCAAACAAAGAGCTGCTCCGACTGCCATATACAGGCAGTAGCCTCAATATACGCCCTTTGGGCACCTACAGGGCACAGCAACTTCGACGTGCCGTTCTCCTGAATGTCAAAGCGTGCCACATTTGACCAAAGGGCAACACCTGAGAGTCCCACCTCGGGCATGTATCGCTTACGGAGATGACATGCAACTCCCCAACTTGCTTCCCTGAGGCTATGGCAAGCAGAAATGCTGCCTTCGTGGGCAGCCACCTAAGCCCCACCACGGCCAGGGGCTCGAAGGGAGGAGATGATAGGGCATACGGCAGCAGGGGCAGGTCCCAAGCCGGAGCCCTCGGGGTGCTAGGGGGACGCTGCCGTAAAGCCCCTCTCAGGAAGAGGGACACCGACCTGTGGGACACCGACCTGTGGCACCCCGCCGTGGCGCCGTCGACCCAAACATGTCGGGCAGAAATAGCAGCCACATAAACTCTCAGAGTGGAGTGAGAACGTCCACTATCTAGAAGGGACTGCTGTCTGGGCAACAGTGTACATGCTGTCCCAAGGAACACGCACATGCTTGCCCCCCAGTTGGGGTAGAAAGTGCGTGAGTGCAAGAACCTTAGTTGCAGTAGTAACTATGGCCAGTACTTACACGGCATAGAACCGTAGTTACAGTAGTAACCGTGGCCGGTGCTTAAAAGTGTCAGCCAAATGGCTGCACACTAGATAATATAATATTGGAAGGATGAAATCCTCTTTAATGGCCTCACATGCAGAGCACACAGCAC
>NW_011365005.1:0-1454 GCF_000735185.1 Notothenia coriiceps
ATATAGCGCCTTTCACGAAACCCAAGGTCGCTTCACAAGTCGGGCAGGGGGGGGGAGTAGGGGAAAAGAGGCAGACAGGTCAGGGGGGGGGGCAAGCAAGTAGCGGAAAAATAAACCTATCAAACTAACTATATAGTGGGGAAAGCCTTGGTGAAAAGGTAATGGTAAATGTTTTGTGTGTTCATATTTAAATTCGTACAGTTTAGGATGTCAGATAAATGTAGCGCGGTAAAAACTACATGATTATCCTTTGAGATGAAGTCTATATAAATATAAAGTAAAAAGAAAATACTCAAGTAAAGTACAAGAACCCGAAATGTGCCTTTAAGTAAAAAACTTGACTAAATGTTGATATTCATTTCACCACTGATTATTGCATTAAACCCTAAAAACTGTAAAAAAAATAAATAATGAACACATTTACACAAAAAATGACTTAAAGAATTTGCAAACTTGATGCCATTTTTTTTCAACCCATTTATTGTTTGAGGTTTTATATATAATCTAGGATCATTAAATGTACCTTTAAAACAAGATATTCATTATTTGGGTGTCAAAATCAGCATTTCGAAAGTAATTTAGATGAATGTATTGCAGTAAATACGTAATAAGTAAAGTACAATTACATTAAGTTTGCTTAATTAAGTACATTACTCGAGTAAATGAACTTTCACCGCTGCTGATATTTAATGAATGTTATTTAAAAGCAGACGCTCGGATTCAGAACAGAGAGATTCTTTTACATGAAGTTTAGTTTCACACAGAAGGCCACGTCTCAAGGTTTTTGTATTTTAGTCTTCTTCTTCTTTGGCGTAACGTCAGAGGTCCAACTCGGTGTCGTGTAGCCATGCCCGCATCTCTGGTCCTGAGTGGAAGAGGCTGGCTTCAGAGGCTGGTCTAGATAAAGGGCAGGTGGTGATTATGTGTTGGGCAGTCTGCTCAGGGTCACCGCACTCACATGCAGCACTGTCTGCCAGGCCCCACTTCTTCATCCATGTTTTGAAGAGACCCCAGTTCGTAGACGGTTCGGTGTGGTCCATTGCCGGCGTGTATTTCAGTCTAAACAACAGCTGGACCGAAGACGGGTTTTTCTCTATATTATCCCTCTTTTAGTGTTCAGGAGACGCTTTCCTCAACATCCTCCACCGTCTCTCTGGAGAAGGTAAGCTCAGATATTCATTTAATACAAATATACAAACTCTTCCACAGGATAAACAAAGTATTCTGACGATGAGTATATAGCATGTATAGATACAAATAAAAACAACAGGTCAGGTTTCACGTTAAAGCAGAGAGGGGGAAACATCAGGGAACATATATTAAAATTCATATAAATGATAATAAAAAACATAGAAAATGCCTTAAATCTGAAAGTGCTTATTTAAAGATTTTACAGATGTTTAATCTAAAATAAAACGTATACAAATATAATTTAATATTCATATTAGTAATGA
>NW_011365006.1:0-7069 GCF_000735185.1 Notothenia coriiceps
AATTATACTACTTATCATTCAGAAGCTTTTTGTGTGTGTTTATGTTTTACTGAGTGCTTATAGGCAATTTCCATCCCAGTATTCAGTTAACTATTTATTTTCTGTGCACATTACATAGACTAGCTCATATTCTACCTACTGCTTGGGACTTTGAGTCTTCAAAATGTCCAATGTCACAGACTGGGACTTACTTTGGAGTCAGTTGTATTTACATTCAGTATGACTTGTTATGATTCAATGTGAAAGAGTATACTGCTCAATAAATAATGATCACTTCACCACCTCTCTTGACATCTAGGCGCTTGAGAGTGAGTCAGAGGCAGAACACAGGGGAAGTGGAGAGAGGTCCATTGCTGAGGTGAGTGATGAAAGGGAAATTACAGTTTAGAGTAAATTGTGATGTGGACTCTCATCCCAGAATTTTAAGGAAATCAGTGGGGATATTGAACTGGAAACATTTCAGTCAAGGGGCATCATGTGACCAATATAGACAGAAGATTAACATTTATTTGAACATTTAAGTCAATGATACCATTCCGAGGTGAACTTAACATCTGTATGGAGTCAGATCAGTCTCAATATTAATAAATGCTCAGAGAAGGATTCACAAATGTATTTTGCGATTTATATATAAATGACTCTCCACAACAATATCTCTCAAAGCACTCACAAATATTTATTGTTGTATATAAATGTACAAAAAATGGGCATTTAAACTGCTTTTTATTCATTCAAAGACGGCTCTGAATTAATAATCAAATATGTTTCCTTTCTTTACAACTGGATGAAATTACAAAATGTACCCATCATTTTCCTCATACTAGTATAGCCACATAAAAGTATCAAACCACCTGTTAAAATGCACCAGAATACATGAAAGTCCCCCCCCACTTTCAGGATGCTTCCTACGCCCATGCACACAAATAATTAATTTGGGAAATATCTCCTCCATCACCGAAATGCAATACCAAATAAATCACACATCAGTTTCCTTTTTCGTCAGATATATTTCATGGGGATATAAGGTCAGTGTGTGTGCAATGCGTGGTGAAAAGAGTCAATATATACAGTTCAATCCGTTTTAGCAAAGAGTCCAGTTATTTACAACCCCTGCATAAGTTCAATCCAGTTCATAGGCCAACAAACCAAGTCAACTAAAAAAAGTCTGCCCCAAAACAAAAAAATACAGCGTCTTTAACAGAAAATGCAAACTGCATTATGAGAACGGCCCCTTAGGGCGGGTGCTGCCGCCATGCGGTGAAAGGAGGAATTATATTTTTAATATTTATTCTGTTTGACAGTGCTACAGGGCCATAAACAATACATTATAAGAACGAAGCTGCGGGCCGTATTAAATCTGCCAGCGAGCCGTGATTAGCCGCGACTTTTGGCCAGACTTTGGACATGCCTGAAATATAGCATAATAAGTTACCTTTAATACACAGACAGTGCTTGTTTGAATATTAGGATACTTTTATTTGCGGTTTGGCTCTGTACATGCAAATAGTTGACAAGGAGAAAAATATAGAACATCACCAGATCAAAACTTTAAATGGAGTATTTGCCTGCTAATTATTCAATTAAGGAATGTTTTTGATGAGTTGATATACAAGCATTCAATATAACATGTCCAGATTCGGTTTAACCCTATTTGACTGATGGACAACTGTTGGAAGTAATGTACCAAGATTTGTGGTAAAGCGCCAGCATTTGCTTAGGTAACTTTTAAGTTTAAAGAAGAAAAATTTACTCAGCAGCTTTGCTAAACCTCAATGATACACAGTGAGCTTTACTGACAAAACACACTGAAACTGTTGTTTGTTTTCAAGAGAACCCCCTAGTTTTAAAGCACAGTAGTTGCCATTCTGTGAATTGAGTATCTGTCAGGTTAGCTCCTATCAAGTAACATACTGTAGCAACCCCTTTCACATAATTCACATGGGAATGCAGGGCTTTCCGCACTGTCCCTGTAAGATCTAAGTATACATTTACCAGTCTGAAAGTCATGACGATCTGAAAAGGTTACATGACGGGCCAGGTCACATGACTTGAGGTGGACCCGTCTACAGCAGAGCTCTACAGCCTCTCGAGTGAGAAAGCTTAAAGTGTTTTACAGACCACTTAGGTTTAAGTTTAATGAGCACACACTGAAAGCAGACACCGTATTGAATATGAGCTGTGTGTGTGACCTTCTCAGTAATGACTGGTCATCTGTGTGACAAGCCACATCATAAATATCTGATGTTAGATGACCTGTGAATCCATGTCTGGTGACACGGATACGATGAGCTCGGGAGATGAGAAAGTGTTAGCGACAGTGAGTGTTAAATCAGTGGTGTTTAGTCAGACTCTGAAAATCAAATAAGACGAAAAGTCAAAAACCACAACAGTGTCGAGGGGCTAAAGAGCCAATACAATCAACAACCCATTAGTATTGACAGAACACACATACTGAGCATGGTAAGATTCTTAGCCTTTGGGTGGCACTGTTCAAAATGTAATGAGGTAGTTAGAATAAAATGGGTTTATCCCCTTGAAAGCATGAACATGCTCAGAAATGTTTAAGGTTAACATCCAGTTTTATTATGAGATACTTTGTGTCAAAAGTTAGCATATTTCCTGTGGGTGGCACTCCCTAAGAAAGTCAATGAAGGTAAATACAAACCAACTTTGTGCAATATGTGCAATATATATATGCTATTAATAACTGTGTAATTTATACCTGGCCAATAAATCAATCAATATATATATGCCATTAATAACTGTAATTTATACCTGGCTACTAAATCAATCAATGTATATATATATATGCCGTTAATAACTGTGTAATTTATACCTGGCTGCTAAACCCTTGTTACTGTTACAAGGTATGTATCTCGTATTTTGTAGACTTGCTGCTGTTAAATACCGTCAAACTATGTGCAATATGTGCTTTATGTGCAATATATACTTTATATACATATGCCATCCTGTATATATTACAGTTATTAAAGATGGCATATGTATATAAAGTATATATTGCACATAAAGCACATATTGCACATAGTTTGACGGTATTTAACAGCAGCAAGTCTACAAAATACGAGATACATANACACACACACACACACACACACACACACACACACACACACACACACACACACACACACACACACACACACACACACACACACACACACACACAGTTAAGAGGGGGGTCAGAGGTCAGTCGGAAGTCGTAAGGTCTATGATTGGATGTTTACAGAGAGGTGGGCGTCTCAAGTTGTCACCCCACTAAACATCGACCCAAGGAGACACCTTCATTAATGGAGAGATGGAGAGAGAGACACTGACAGACAGACAGCCAGATGAACTGTTTGTTTTACATGATCACATTATATATGTAACATCCTGTATTCAAGCCATTGCTGATATGAAGAAGAAGATTCAACTTATTGTCATTACGTAGTACAGGTACTATGTAACGAAACGATTTCTCTGCATTTGACCCATCCTAGTGTTAGGAGCAGTGGGCTGCCATTATGTACGGCGCCCAGGAGAAAAGTTCCTTTCCGGTAAACTCTGTGCTTGGACTGTTGGGCGACCTGATGAGTTTAATGTTATCATACCTGATATAAACTAAGGACAGAGGATAAAAATACAACCCAATTTGTTATAAATTATACTGTTACTTAAAAGCTTGATGTCAAAGTATTTACATACTGGAGACAATGCCCAACGTCTCAAGGGCTTGTTGGTTCACAGATAACTCTGAACAGAACCAGGCTAGGCTAACCCAGTGGTTGCAGTAGTCAGGGGAGCTTCACACTGCTGCCACAGGGTCTGACTGTCCTATGGTCCCTTTTCCTTTTAGGTCTCTTTAAAAAAGAAGTTTGCACGTTGGATACATAGGTCAAAACCATGAAGAACCAATCGAGGTATAGTGGAATATTCACTGTTATGTGCAATAAATACATTATACAATCAACTTTTTATGTTCACTTAGAGACAGGAGAATGGCAGCCAAGCTGTCCTCCCTGCTGGACAATTTATCCCCCCCTCCAGGACACCCTGTCCTCACTGTCCAGCTCCTTCAGCGACAGGCTGCTGCACCCCACCTGTCTCACGGAGAGACACCGCAGGTCCTTCCTTCCTGCAGCAGTCAGACTGTACAACCACCACAGCCCCTGGTAGACCCCCCACATACACAAAGCAACTAGGACTAAAACTCTCCTGTGCAATATAAATGTACTGTAAATAGCTGTGCAATTTATACTACTACATTTTATACTTTCACCTGGCTGCTATATCGCTAAACAGTTATTGGTACTGGATGGGTATCTTGTAAATTGTGTAATTTCTAGTTATTATCTTTAATACATTTTGTATGGATGCTTCTTGTGTGATATAAGATATTGAGCTACCTTTGTCTCTTTGCCGTAACAAATGTAAATGTAAATTGTCTGTGGGACAAATAAAGGTATTCTGATTTGCTATTATCTTTTACTAATGTGCGTGTGTCTATGTTAACTTACTCTTTTTATTTTTTTCCTTTCATCTGTGCTACCACTTTTGCTGTGACACTGTTATTTCCCTGTTGCACGACTAATACAGGATTTCGGATTCTGATACATCAGGCTTTGGGAATGCTACCATAGAGCGGTGCAGGACTCATTCCTGCTCCACTCTGTTCTTGGTAATGGGACCATTTCATTGGTGGTTTGGGTTTGCATATGGGATTTGTTGACAAGAGGAAAAATGTAGAATATCATCAGATGAATTCTTCTAAATTGATGCTGTTTTGCTTTGCATTTTTCATTGGTTCATAAATATAAAAATATGACTGTGTTCAAACAGCTTTAAAGTGTTGAAAGTTGGTCCTTATAGTAAGATGAAAAAGACACATTAATATGTTCTCAAATGTTCCCCTTATAAGGAAAATCTTGGCAAAGATAGTGTCTGCTGGATGACGGCCCATCACAGCCGTAAACGTGTCATAGATTGAGGATGATGATGATGATGATGATGATGATGATGATGATGATGATGATGATGATGATGATGATGATGATGATGGAGACGGGGAATTAGTTTTCGATTAGCCACAGTGTCAGGTCAGGGTGTCACGTCCCACCTCTCTGTCTGTGCCACTGATCAATACCAACATCACACACACTATTAGCAACCCTACCTCTCCTTTCTCTCTCTCTCTCCCTCTGTCTGACACACAATTATCAACTCCTCCTCCTCCCCCCTTTCTTCATCCTCCACCACTCTAACAGTCTTTCTGTCCTCCAGTATGTTCACTCACACTTTGTTCTCTAAAGTATCTTTATCTTGTTTTTATCTAATGTACCTAGCATGCTGTCCAAAGGAACTGACTGTGATGAAAGCCAGACAAACCTTTGTAAAACATTTGATGGTAGAGTTTTATCACAGATGTTGCTGATATGTGTGTTTAACAGGCCAAACCATATCTATTATGCAAGTAAAATGAGCTACAGCTTACGGTGGTCCGGAGGGTCAAAACACAAAGTTACACAAACAAAAACATTTCCTAAACAAAACAATAAAAGAGACTACAACATTAACTGGGAAATATATGTATGTATTGGACAATAATTCCTCATCCCTGTCAGTCTGAGACAAACGGAAATGTTTCTATATTCTTATTTTTAGTATAGTTTGGACTACTTTCCCAAATGTTGTGTTGTTTAATAAAATGTTGTTTGTGTTTTGTTGAATGTTTTTGGTCCCGCCCACAGGAGATGCGAGCGGAGGAGTCGAGGAGGGGAATTGAGGAGAGAGGAGGGGAAGCAGCAGGCATTTCGAGAAATGAGAAATCCTCTCCTCTGAGCGGTCATTTTAAAGAGACGTCCATTAATGATGACAGGAGGCACAGCAGCACTCTGTCTGATGGGCAGAACTGTGTTCATGACCACTAATATATTGACTTTTAATTCATTCACAATGTGGTATAATGAGACAATAACAGGCTACAGATGCAGACATACACACTCACAGGCTACAGCTGTTGTATATTTTATTATGTGAAGCAATATGTGGTTTTATGAAAAATAACTATTGTTTATTCGTTGATATCTATTGAAGCATACCAACAAATTGTTTAATTTAGGCCTGTTATATATAATTGAGTGATATATATTAGACACACTGTTCGGCTTTCTGCACTGACCTCAGCAGCTTTTCTCGCTGTAAATATCGCATCACGATTAAAGCAGTTGTATTAAATACACAAGCAGCCTAATATCCAGGGGGGATGTGATTATTGAGTAAACAAACGGTAAAGGGCAGAAAGTCTGATGCACATTTGATCATCTTAAATAACTTATAATCACAACGGGAACAGTTTGCAGAGCTGTCATTGGTTGAGATATGTACAGCCATGCGTCATGCCTCTTTTAAACATCACTGTAGCCGGAAATACATCTCCGGAGGATACCTCAGTGTATCCTCAGTTATAGCTCCTCCAGAGAGCCTCCTCGATGCTCGATGTGCATTTAGAGAAATGAAATGTCCTTCAACATGTTGCACTGACATCGATTCCCGGGAGTAACTACCGGAGGACCGAAGAGGCGAACATTTGAGAAACAAGAAATGGCTCAGGACTTAAATAAAAGCAGGACTAATGAAGGGATCAGTGCAGGTGGTTGTAAGGCTGATGGAGAACAGGTGAAACTAATCAGGCCAGATCAGACAGTCAAAACAGGTGGGAAAACACATGGATATTTCAAGATAGAGAGGGGGGGAGGATATATCCAGTATCTGATTGTGTTACGAGAGTGCTCTCATACTTGTTTGATTCGGAAATTGTGTATATTTCAGAATCAGAATACCTTTATTAATCCCACAGAGGGGACATTTACAGCGTTACGGCAGGAAAGAGCCACAGACAGCTTAGTGTTGCATATCTTAAATGCGTTAAAAAAGTACTGAGTTATAATATAATAAACAAACAACAAAGCAATATGCTAAAAAAGTACTAAGTTATAATATAATAAACAATATGCTAAAAAAAGATAAAAACTAAAAAAGTTACATACTTTTCAAAAATGCAGATAAAAAA
>NW_011365007.1:0-4075 GCF_000735185.1 Notothenia coriiceps
AACATAAATAAATGTACTGTATGTATTTTCTTTGGATAATATATGTTGTACTGATACACCTCTATCATTGAGATAACTATATAATACTCACTGCATACCACAAAGAAAGTACTGTAATGTGAAAAAATAGCATAAATGCACAGTGTTATACGGTAAACCTAAAGCAATTGGATTGAACCAAATCGAGCCACTGAGCATCATTGAAGCTTGCAGTCATTATTTTCTTGCAGCTAGACGGTTGCGTTTTTCTAGTGTCTGGTGCATATGAGGCAAAGTGAATTGTTGTCATGGTGCAACGTTACTGTATTATGAGGTCAACATGATGATTATCTGTATCTGTTAAATTACTTTCACCGTCACAGCCACTGCATGCTCACAATGATTAAAAGATTATACCCTTGTATTGAATTTGAAATCTATTCCTCATATTTAAAATGTCAGCTGTTAGTGATTGCCGTCTGGAAATATATGTGTGTTCTGGGAAAGGGGTTGAAGACTTTTCTTTTTCTAAAATAAAAACAGAAACATGGTCTCAGTACTTTGGCCATGTCTTAACATGAAACTTGGCATAGATGTTCATTGTTCCGAGAGGATGAATTAAGGCGAAATGTAGATTAAAGTGTACACTCTAAATGTCCATAAATAAGGGGCAAGTTTATAAACTGAATCAGTTATCACATGCAGTATCCGTCTCGTTGTTATCATCAGTATTACTAAAGGTCTTTGACCAGAAATATATTCGATCCACTGTTGAGATGAACAGGCATACTCACTGACTTAGAACAGAAATTAGATTACAAGGTCGGTGGCTGGGTCTAATGCAGTGGAAGATTAGAGAGGGAGAAGAAATCATTTTTACATGGCTATTGTTGTCATGGAGACTGAGCACTTGCACTGAGCTGTGCAAAATCTCAATTCAAATTTGTGTTTTGAAAAGCTGTGTTGCTAGGTAGTAACATCTAATCTTACATTTAAAGGAAAGAAAATTACTATTTCTTTTTTTTCAAGTCTCTATTTTTATAGATAAAAATGATTTGATTATAATATATTTGTTTTGCGTTGTGTTTAAATACAGTTTGGTATAATTGTGATCCAACTCGTTATAGAAATAATGCAGTTTCAGAATTATGCTTCTGTCAATAAGTTGCATTTAAGCATTTACCCTTTTCAAAAACAAAACATGTTATCGTGCTGACTTTATTTATCTCCCCATGTGATGGATTTGGATTTTCAAAGAAAGGTCTCAGAATTTTTTTATAATAACTATATTAGATCCTATACAGCTGCAATGATTGCAACATATTTGGTATCACCATCCTTGTTGTTTAATGCACAAGGAAAATACAAACTGCTTGGGTATCCACGCTTGAGTTGTCCTATGAGTTGTATAGAAATAGTTATTGAATTTGTGTCATTCACAGATGGTTAAATGCATGGGCAATAACAATGTATGGACGGATGGATGAATAGACATGATCATGGCAGCATAGATTATTTTTCAAACTGAAGGTCTGAATTTCATATACTGTATGTTACTTGTATTAGGTATGGCAGCACTGTGAAAACAGTCTTTCAAACAACTCTACTAAACATATTCTCTTCATTCTTCTTTTATTCTCAAGTTGAATTAAATAACCAGGGTTTTTGTATAGTAAGTGGGAAGGCCGCCATGTACAGTGTATCTCTCAAAAAGGTACCCTATGTACTATATGATGGGTAACAAAAATACAGTGTATAAAATGTATAAACCTACAACAAATTGAAGTTTGCTAAAATGCATTTGCTTTATGTTCACAATAGTGCTGTTTAATCCAAATGTATGCATAGCATAGCTTCAGACATATTGCAATATGTACAATATACGTTGGATTCTGTTGAATACGCCGTGCCCATACTTGCCAACCTTTAGACCTCAGAAATCGGGAGCATTTCAAAATGCAAAATTGGGGGTGGGGGGGGGTGGTGCTAGTGGATCGTCCGAGCTGTTAGATTAACATTAACATGCTTATTGTAGTTGTAAGTGCACTGACTTGCGGCCCTGTAGCACCGTCCTTGATGGAGCATATGTGTGGGCTGGACCTGTATTTTACAGGAAAGGAGTGAGCAGTTGTCTATTCTTCTTCTGTTTTCTGTGAATATCTGCCTCACCCTCTCAGACTTTCAGTTGCGCACGCTACTAAAGAGACGTGTTACCATGGAAACCAAACAATGGTGTAGCTTTATTAAAGTCCGAGTGGAAACAGTCGTGTGTAAATCTGATTTTGTCAGAAATCGGGAGAAATGCGGGAGAAATATGACCCCGGGAGGAAACCGGGAGAGGGCAATGAAATCGGGAGTCTCCCGCGAAAATCGGGAGGGTTGACAAGTATGGCCGTGCCTCACTCTCTTCGTAGTTGTCTTGAGTTGCTTGGTAAGCATTGCAGAGTCTTAAAGCTGTAGGCCCAAGTTTGGATGCTGAGAAGTGTAAAGATGTTCTCTACTGTACTTTCTTGTCATTACAGAGAGGGCGGAAGGTGTTTTCTCCAATAGGGTTTAATTTAGTCCTCATCATCCCCTTTGCTTGTGCCTCCAGGCCAGACAACACTGTTTCACCAGTGTGTTAATCAAGCTTACTTTCGTCACCTTTTTTCACAGCACACCACCCCCAAGAACAGTGTTCTGGGCTCCTTAAATTGAATGTGAATATCTGGTCTGTTAAACCAGAGCCCCACGGGAACAATCTAATCTAACCTTATCGGCCTTATCAGTGCAGTACAGTGAGTCCTCTCTTGAACATGTAGTTATAATTAAAACAGAAGCATTGCCACATTTTATTGTGATTATTCACACAGTGTAAGTTGTTTATTGTTTTCTCATAAAACATTTTAATAAAAAGGTAGGCATGTCGGTAGCGAGTACCTGGGATTGATTCAATAGTTTCTTCTGGATTGGTATGGGCCGAGTAAAGCCAATACATTGTGGATCCTTTGTTTATTTACTCCTATCTACTCGTCGAGCCCATTCAAAACACTTGACCATTTCATAATTCATAGCATTGTGAGTAAGTGTGGTATGTCAGTGTGTGTTAGTGCTCCATTTAGCAGCCTTTGTTAGGTGCAGCACACTTCTTAAGTGCCGCTGTTGTTTAATCTGCTTTTGAATTAAAGTATTTACCTTGTTCATGTCAGAGTCTGTCCAAAACCATTCTGATACAGATTGACACTCATCTCTACAGACAGATTTAACAAAACATGATTATGTATCATGCGACAAAACATACAAATCTAACAAAAATACAAATATGTTCCATCTGGGCAAATATGCAATATTACAGGGACTTTGGTCTAGATGTGAGCCCAAAGAAACGTGATGGGTAATGCACCTATAGATTCACTTTTAGCTTGTTAAACTGATCGTTCTACTTGCTCCAACTCACAAAGCTCCCTATCAGTCTTATCCACTCCAACGCGCTGCTGCAGCGTAAAAGGCAAGAGTCACCTCAGAACGTCTGGAGGTGGCATGACCCAGAACTGCAAATGAAATGTGCGGTGTACAGTAGAAGATGAGCAGGAAAGGTCACCGTCTGTGCTGTTACTCTGCAGATTCTGTGGCTTGTCTACAATACCTGATTTAGGACAACCTTAAGCTTCTTCCCGACACATGAAAGGCAAGCTCTTAATACACTGTAGAATGTAGAGAGTAGTAGTAAGAATGTATATGATTCATTTCATATTAACTTGCATCTTTACTTTGTTGTCATTGACTTATATACTGTATATTGGAGTTACAAAATACAAAACAGCATCTATAGTCCCTTTAGAGCAGTGGTCGCCAACCAGTCGATCGCGATCGACCGGTCGATCGCGAGTGTGGTGCGGGTAAATCGCGGACCGTTAAAAAAAAAAAGTAACAAAAGAAAAATTAAATTAAAATAATAATGTTTGAAAAATACGTTTTTAGATGTAAACCTATCATCCACCACCCCGTTAGCAGGTGCCACTTGATTGACGTATATTTGAGACACCTCAATAATATAATACATTAACCGTGCTTTACGTGAACCTCATCATGACACAAGAGACAACGGCAGGACTGT
>NW_011365008.1:0-3262 GCF_000735185.1 Notothenia coriiceps
TGAAGGCCCGTTTACGCCGGTTGTTAAACATCGTTATGGGGAAATGCAAGTTTGCGTCCAAATGGTTGGAAGATAAGGAGGAAGGACACACTCAATACTGTATATAGTAAAGTGTGTCGCCAATGTAACCGGTTAGAACTCAAAGTGGCGATGAGGTCTTAAAATGTGTGGAAAGGGTCTTAAAAGACTTCAGGATTCCTGCATATACCCTGAACATGACCAATAAGATGATTTTGTTGTTGTAAGATGAATCTTTCATTTGAATCCAATATGTAACTTGAAGCAGTTTGATAAGTTATCAAAATCATTAAATTAGTATCTATGCTATCTCTCAAAGCATAAATAACACATTTCAAAATCATGGAAATAATCCCGGCTCTTTTCCCGAGAACAATTAATAAAAATAGTTTTGACACAGTTATGACACGGTTTAGACTTTGTGCTTATTTTCCTGAAAAGAAAGCATTATCAGCAGTTGTGCTATATTTATGCAACATGTTGTCAACTAGTTGCACCCAACGGCTCGTGCTGCAAATGGAGGCGCACAGCAGGGAAATAGCCAAAGTCAAGCCGAGTGACGGCTCTCTCTGTCGCCTCTGCGTTTTCCTAATCATAAGTGATTAGCGGTATCATCATCAACAACACTCAATTGGAATTGCAAACGAGGCCAAGATGCAGCAGAGAGGATTGTGGGAGGTTTGACCTGCTTTCTGCCTCCTGTTCATTAAAATTGGCTCCACAGGGACGATCGTTATCCTCAAAGTCAGTGAGAATCTGTTTGTCACAGCTGTTCTGTCTCTTTATGAAACTGTCAGCTCAGGACATTCAAATGAAATGTTCCTAAAATTCTGCTTGCAAGGACCCTCCATTTCTTTCCTAAAGGGTTTTGAATTATTCATCGAGGTGCTCTAGGGCTGCTGGTGGAAGATGTGCATGGCAACCACTCAAAATAGGGTCTTGTGTGAGCTCAGAGCTGTCAATCTCTTGTTTCATGTTATATTACGGAAGACTACTTCATATATAGTCTTGTTTTTGTCAGG
Source organism: Notothenia coriiceps (assembly GCF_000735185.1). Taxonomy (NCBI): domain Eukaryota; kingdom Metazoa; phylum Chordata; class Actinopteri; order Perciformes; family Nototheniidae; genus Notothenia; species Notothenia coriiceps. Next base: position 1,041 of record NW_011365008.1, read on the forward strand.
ATTAAAGTTAATCTCATTAATCGAAATCATCCGACATCAGCATTTTATTCTGGGAGATTCAGATGGCCTTCGGTTTCAGAGGAGCGTAATTGTCACATTGTGTAAAATGTAGCATTTTGTAATATTCTTGTTTTAATATTCTTGAATGTAGGTGCATAATATGACTTGTGAAGAAGGTTAAATATAAAACAATTAAAGCACTTTACATAATAACACATGCTATCTAAAGTGATCTACAATCATATAGGGAATAACTTTAAAAGTGAAAACTTAAACTCTTATTAATAATAAAACAAAAGCCCATTGATAGATCTAAGTATTGAAGGCATAAGGAAGAGAAGACATGTCAACTGGGGTAAACACTATTTAGAATATTTGATAAATCCCTCTCGAACACAGATTGTTCAATCACAGCTTAGCAACTGTAACTAGGCTCAGCAGGCTTGTTAAGCTTTACATTTATCCATGTTAAAGCAGCATGTATGTCACTGATACGCTTCCTTTATAGGGTAGATTCAACCATGCGTAATTCAAAGCATAAATTGCAATCGTTGACATGTACAGTCTGTCAGTCAGTCCCACAATATTCCAGGCTGGAATAACTCATCATATTGGAATGAATAAAATAAAAAATGGTACAGATATCATAATTATCTAGCTGATAAATCCTACTAACTAAGGCAGTGGTTCTCAAACCTTTTCTGTAATTCCCCACTTTGAACAGGTGGGCCTTTTCAAGCCCCACCTGTTCCTCATCGCTCCAATCAAATGGTAGGCCAAGCTTAACATTATGAAATGTATCGTTCTACAGCAGGGGTCTCCAACCTTTTTAGGATGATAGCTACTTTTCAAAAAATAAAAAAAATAAAAAGTTGTGAGCTACTTTTACTCATTTTTTTTGTTTTTTTCAGTGTATATACAGTGGGGGAAAAAAAAGTATTTAGTCAGCCACCAGTTGTGCAAGTTCTCCCACTTAAAAAGATGAGAGGCCTGTTATTTTCATCCTAGGTATACCTCAACTATGAGAGACAAAATGAGAAAAAAAAATCCAGAAAATCACATTGTCTGATTTTTAAAGAATTTATTTGCAAATTATGGTGGAAAATAAGTATTTGGTCAATAACAAAAGTTCATCTCAATACTTTGTTATATACCCTTTGTTGGCAATGACAGAGGTCAAACGTTTTCTGTAAGTCTTCACAAGGTTTTCACACACTGTTGCTGGTATTTTGGCCCATTCCTCCATGCAGATCTCCTCTAGAGCAGTGATGTTTTGGGGCTGTTGCTGGGCAACACAGACTTTCAGCTCCCTTCTTTCCTTTACACGGATCAGTCATCCTGGTCCCTTTGTAGAAAAACAGCCCCAAAGCATGATGTTTCCACCCCCATGTTTCACAGTAGGTATGGTGTTCTTTGGATGCAACTCAGCATTCTTTCTCCTCCAAACACGTCTAGTTGAGTTTTTACCAAAAAGTTCTATTTTGGTTTCATCTGACCATATGACATTCTCCCAATCCTCTTCTGGATCATCTAAATGCTCTGAAGCAAACTTCAGACGGGCCTGGACATGTACTGGCTTAAGCAGGGGGACACGTCTGGCACTGCAGGATTTGAGTCCCTGGCGGCGTAGTGTGTTACTGATGGTAGCCTTTGTTACTTTGGTCCCAGCTCTCTGCAGGTCATTGACTAGGTCCCCCCGTGTGGTTCTGGGATTTTTGCTCACCGTTCTTGTGATCATTTTGACCCCACGGGGTGAGATCTTGCGTGGAGCCCCAGATCGAGGGAGATTATCATTGGTCTTGTATGTCTTCCATTTTCTAATAATTGCTCCCACAGTTGATTTCTTCACACCAAGCTGCTTACCTATTGCAGATTCAGTCCTCCCAGCCTGGTGCAGGTCTACAATTTTGTTTCTGGTGTCCTTTGACAGCTCTTTGGTCTTGGCCATAGTGGAGTTTGGAGTGTGACTGTTCGAGGTTGTGGACAGGTGTCTTTTATACTGATAACAAGTTCAACAGGTGCCATTAATACAGTTAACAAGTGGAGGACAGAGGAGGCTCTTAAAGAAGAAGTTCAGGTCCTGTGAGTAGCCAGAAATTCTTGTTTTTTTTGTAGGTGACCAAATTACTTATTTTCCACCATAATTTGCAAATAAATTCTTTAAAAAATCAGACAATGTGATTTTCTGGATTTTTTTTCTCAGTTTGTCTCTCATAGTTGAG
>NW_011365009.1:0-3451 GCF_000735185.1 Notothenia coriiceps
ATAGCCCAACATTAGCCTCCTTTAGCTTAGCGGTGGTGACGTGAAGTCATGTGACCGTGCTGTAGTTCCTTTATAGCCCAACATTAGCCTCCTTTAGCTTAGCGGTGGTGACGTGAAGTCATGTGACCGTACTGTAGTTCCTTTATAGCCCAACATTAGCCTCCTTTAGCTTAGCGGTGGTGACGTGAAGTCATGTGACCGTGCTGTAGTTCCTTTATAGCCCAACATTAGCCTCCTTTNACACACACACACACACACACACACACACACACACCACACACCACAACACACACACACACACACACACACACACACACACAACACACACGTACACATCATTCACAGGAGCAACCGTGACATTTCCCCACTGTCTCTCTCGTCCCATATCTCATTCCGCCCCCCCCCCCACCGGCGATTGGATTAACGTGGGCTTCTTCTCTCTATGGACGACGCTTGGCTCTGTAACTGGCAGCTGCCTAAATGTCGGTAAAATGTCTTTTCACACCGAGAGAAGTCGCCCAAACCCACGCTGCAGTAGTCGCACAAAGCAAGCAGGAGCGGTCTGAATTTGATTCTGACGTCGCCGGCCTTTATTCACCGCCGAATTGTTCTCTGTCTGTTAAAATGGGGGAATGTTATAGAAAAAAGGAGGGACTGTCTCTTTTTATTCTGTTCACTTGCAAATCCATAATGTGTGGCGTAATACAGCTATGGGTGTGCTTTGTTACAGAACAGAAAGAGAGAGAGAGAGAGAGCTTAATATATAGACAACAGCAGTCTTCATTTTATAACATACATGTATGAAAAACAACAGTATGACGAACGAATACATAAACAACATACAAGTAGAGACACGGCAAAACAAGTCCTACAACAGCATATATAGATCAGACAATTAACACAATACTGATCCCTCTGCCATGTTCATACATGATTAGAGTCGGTTATTATAAACAAACAAATAAACAGTGGCATAACCAGCGCGGATTTCTTTATCGCTATAAAATACATCACATACTGAGAACAGGGATATTGCTAACAAATAGGTACTAATATTGAGACGGTTATGTGAAGTCATGTGACCGTGCTGTAGTTCCTTTATAGCCCAACATTAGCCACCTTTAGCTTAGCGGTGGTGATGTGAAGTCATGTGACCGTGCTGTAGTTCCTTTATAGCCCAACATTAGCCTCCTTTAGCTTAGCGGTGGTGACGTGAAGTCATGTGACCGTGCTGTAGTTCCTTTATAGCCCAACATTAGCCACCTTTAGCTTAGCGGTGGTGACGTGAAGTCATGTGACCGTGCTGTAGTTCCTTTATAGCCCAACATTAGCCTCCTTTAGCTTAGCGGTGGTGACGTGAAGTCATGTGACCGTGCTGTAGTTCCTTTATAGCCCAACATTAGCCTCCTTTAGCTTAGCGGTGGTGACGTGAAGTCATGTGACCGTGCTGTAGTTCCTTTATAGCCCAACATTAGCCTCCTTTAGCTTAGCGGTGGTGACGTGAAGTCATGTGACCGTGCTGTAGTTCCTTTATAGCCCAACATTAGCCACCTTTAGCTTAGCGGTGGTGACGTGAAGTCATGTGACCGAGCTGTAGTTCCTTTATAGCCCAACATTAGCCTCCTTTAGCTTAGCTGTGGAGATGTGAAGTCATGTGACCGTGCTGTAGTTCCTTTATAGCCCAACATTAGCCACCTTTAGCTTAGCGGTGGTGACGTGAAGTCATGTGACCGTAACGTAGTTCCTTTATAGCCCAACATTAGCCACCTTTAGCTTAGCGGTGGTGACGTGAAGTCATGTGACCGTAATGTAGTTCCTTTATATCCTAACATTAGTCTCCTTTAACTTAGCGTCAGACCCTCCTCAGTGAGATATTAAAGGTTGAAGACGTTCCTCCGCAGCTGACTATGACTTTCTGTTCCTGCTGAGATTAAGTTGAAAATCCTCACACTCCACGCCTGCAGCAGGTGACACACATTAACCTTTAAACGCTTTATGGCTGTAAAGTAGAGAGACGTTTCACCTGCAGCTATAAACCATTCATTTAGGTAAGCTTGTGCAATAAAGGATCAAATCAAATATTCATTGGAAGTTAAAGTTGGCAATTATTTGGAATCAAACTGAAACGTAAATCTCTTTAAATTGCTTTTATGTCATTGTTTCTGGTTTTCGTTATAAAGTGTGTTACTGGCTTGTTTGATTTTCTGTTTTTAAATATGTATTTTCTGTTTGTATGTAAATAGGACTCTGTTTGAAAGGGGCTGTATAAATAAAGATGTATTGTCATTATAATAATATTACTTTATTTTGTCCAGGGGGAGAAGTTGGATCTAATTTAGAATAAAATCAATTAAAAGACACATAGTAAGAATGTGTCTATTAATTGTCTATATTGCAAATCTGCTCTCTACGTAAATATATTTCAAATACAACCAGAGTGAGAGCTGTGCCTGCATGTGTTGGATTTTAAAGTGTGTTTTTGCTCAGAAATTGACCCAAAGTGTTGCCAGTTTAACAGAAGTCACACAAACACTTCTGCAGAAACTCAATAACAAGAGAAAGGCCAAACGCTCACGGTTCAATACCTCCAATCAGTCGGCTTTAATGACATTTAACGCAGGTAAAACCCTCTGGCATCTTCTAAACTCTGTTTGACAAAAGACTTTCCAAAGGATCACAGAGGGATTGAAATGTATAAGTGTGGTATATTTAGTGAGATTGAGACACAGAAAAAGCTCGTGGTCGTGCATCAGCCCACGACGAGCAGATGATAAGTAATTAGTTATGCTGCGTTAGAAAGAGAGAGGAGGGAACTCAATTAGAGGAAGCGGCAACGTTTAATGACCGAGCGAAAGCACTGTAGGCCAGAACAGCCCTCTGTGGAACCAGCAGGACATTTAGGATCATATCTATCATAATATTCAGCAAATGCAGTGAACAGTGTTTATTTTAGTTAATTTTGACTCATTCACACAACTACTAAAGCACCAAATATGGATTTATCCGCCAATGGAAGTAGTCCCTTTCAAATGTCTTCCTGATGGTTTGATAACAAGCTATAGTGACAAGCTGTTGGAGGTATTTACTGAGCCTTTAAAACTAAAATAAATGACACTATATTACTTTGGCGAGCTGTTTTCAAATGATTTCTGTCTTCAGTAACCAATGGGCTTTGAGCTCCAGACAGGAAGTTAGAAAGTCTCGAGAACTGGACGAAAAACACTTCTGGTTTGATTCTGAATCTGGAGAATGTTTGAGAGTAACATCTCTGGCATTAGGGATTGTTTGGCATCATAAGATAAGACAGATAAGATAAAAGCTTTATTAATCCCTGTGGGGAAATTCAGAAGTTTAACATCACAGATTGAAAAACAGGACAGCACAGATTCACACAATTAAAGATAACATTATATACAGTTAAGCAACTTTAAAATAAGAAATGAATTAAAAT
>NW_011365010.1:0-3720 GCF_000735185.1 Notothenia coriiceps
ACCTAATTAGAGTCAAACTACTAGCTTATTGGTTATGAACAAGACTTCACTTTAGAATAGGGAACATGTTCTTAGATATAAATGCCTAATTAGAGTCAAACTACTAGCTTATTGGTGATGAACAAGACTTCACTTTAGAATAGAGAACATATTCTTAGATATAAATACCTAATTAGAGTCAAACTACTAGCTTATTGGTTATGAACAAGACTTCACTTTAGAATAGGGAACATGTTCTTAGATATAAATACCTAATTTTGAGTTATTTAGACACAATTAACACTTATAGTTTCATGTCTTGTTACATAAGAATAGATCATATTTGTTAAGTGTTATTCTGGGAGAATTACTATTCTTGTGCTACTACTGCCTTATTAGGCCCATATTGAGCAGAGCATATTAAGACCCAAACTCATGTACAACAACTTCCTTACTTGCAATAAATAAGCACTAATTAGATGGTTATTGAGGAAAAACTCTCAACTAATGGCGTATTACTTGTAGAATATGGTCATGTAGAATAAGGCATTAATAAGTGTTTTATAATGACTAATAAAGAGCCAATATACTGCTAATATGCATGTTAATTAACAACTAGTTGATGGTTAATTTGTGTACCTTAATATAAATTGTTACCACTTTTTTCATTCATTCATTATTTCAAGAGAAATAGCTAGCCATAAGTTGTTGTTGTTTTTCTTTCTATTACTGCATTTGTTAATTAACTACATAAAAATACAGTAACTAGTGAGCTTTAGAGATATTGTAGATGTTTTTCAAACTTTAAACAGAACCTCAACCATGTTTTCACTCTTCAAGCTCAGCTAGGCTAATGGCTAACTGTGTTGTTTTTTCGTACTACTGGTATAACACACAGAAACTGGGGAGTTTACAGTAATGTGACTTGCTTTTTACCCATGTTTTTACTCTTTAAGCTGAGCTAGGCTAACTATATTCTGACAAACTCTGCAGTTGATTTCTTGTCTCACTCTCAGAAATAAAGATAACAAATGTATTTCCCAATGAGAAACTATTCCGTTAAATAATGTTTGGGATACTTTAAATTTGTATTTTTAACACAGAGTGCATTGTACCTACATTGTAGGGCTGTTCGATTTGGAAAGATTATTGCAATTATTTGGACTGATATTGCAATTGCGATACCATTTACTATATCATTTGCTATATTTGAGAGAAGGATCATTTTTGAAACATTATTCACATTATAATGTTTATACATATTTTAATGATCATGGTGTGTCTTTTTCTGTACAGTATCTGTACCAAAACAAGTATTTGTTATAAGTCTGTAAAATACCGTTTTAAATCCAGGACTCTGCAGGACCACAACAAATAATTTAGAATGATATTTTCACATATTTAGCATTTACTTACTGATTATTGCGAATAGGATAACATTTTGATTAATCCTGCAGCCCTATTCATAACTACACTTTTACTTTCTTCTTCTAATAAATATCCAAGCATCAATCCATTTCCTGCTTTCACCCACACATCCACACACACATCCTTGCCTTCATGGGGTCGGTGTTGACCAGAGGCTGGTTGTCGATGGCTCCGGGTCTCTGTGCTATCAGCTGGGAGGGAAGGTGGCCATTGGCTCCAGAGAAACACTGATTGTTGTTGTCCGACACGTTGTGCTGACGGGCGAAGCAGCTCTCTGTCGCAGAGGGAGTGACCTGGGGGCTCAGGGCTGCTTGCACACAAGGGGGGAGAGCATACATGTACTGTAATGTTTCACTGTAATAGCGTTATCTCCATGGCAACAATTAGATTCAGTACAGCAACAGTGAGTGGATAGTCATCAATTGACTGCTCTGAGATTCTCTTTTAATTTGGGGAGAATGCTTGGAAAGAAGCATTTTGTAATATATACCTGAATCAAATCAGTTTATTTCACGGCTTAATGGAATACTTAATTGTGATTGCTCAATTTAGATTTTCATTTTTTCCTGTAGTAGAACGTTGCTAAGGACGCTCTGATCAAGGGACTTTGTGCAGTCATATCAATCCACAGAAAGAAGTCTGGTCAAATGAATTCCAGCTGTGGTCAAAAAAACATTAGTTTTAGAAAATTCATATTTCTATTTCTGAAGTGTAAATTGGATTCATGATGTCTTAACTTTCCCAATTAAGGCGAGACACCCCAGGTGAATAGGGTAATTTTTTTAACTTGAAGGTATCAGCTAGAAATTTCTCCAGTTAATTACTTACAATAAGGCAATTGTCTTTTGTATTACAAGTTTTCTGAAATAGCATGTTTAAATATGCAAATTAGCCATTATCTCATCAAATATGTGCATATTTTAACACATTTCAGGAATCGAAATCTGAACTTTGGATAAAGCCAGGTTCAAAATTCTTGTTTTATTTTGTAGTCATATTAGTATCTAAGGCTTTTACAGAAGGGATTTTGGATATCTCTTTTTATCACTCCATAAATCAGAAAATACTGTCAACAGCCCTAAAATATCAATTTTTGCCATGTTTTTAGCAGGTAGGACTCAGTGACGCCTGAGGCTACGGCTGCCGTGGTACTCACGGGGGTTACCTGTCTGACATCCTGACCCTTTGGAAGCAGGGGCAGTGGGTGCCTCCTCTCCAGTGAACTGCGACACAGGGTCGAGGAAGCCTCCGGGTGGACTTCTAGCCAGTCCAGTCGTGAATCCCTTTTTTTAGTATGGTTCAAGGGATATCACAAATGAAGGACAGACAAAAGAAGAGGACAGGGGTAATCACAAATGAAGGACAGAAAAAGAAAGAACGACTAAAGAGTACAGGAGGTCGAGGACAGAAACTGGATGTAACGGAAGAAAACACGACGAAAAGGAATCATTAAACAAGAATTCCGTCTCTAGTGCCGTCCGTTTTTGTAGGGCAAAAGTTCGTGCCAGTTAAAATCTAAACACGATAAAACTATAAGATATTGTACAAAAGGAAGGCCGAAAACTTCCTTTCTGCAGTGTTTTATGTGTAAATTCACAAATAAACTGATATCAAACAGATAAACGCCAGTCATATAAAGAGGATCTTAAGGTCCGGTTTTCAATCGAAAGGATTGCATTGTATTTCATGGCCTGGCGACACACGTGGTACAGTTGTCTCTATGGAGCAATCTTTCGAACAAGGAGGAGCGGTTAGAGTAGCCTAGGTTTATATCCAGGTAAGAGGAAACATAGTCGTTGGTAGACCTTTCGTGTTTCCGCCAGAATTTGGTTCTTGCTTTAGGAGTAACCGACCACAGGTTAAAGTGGTGGTTGCACTAAGGCAAGTCTACGCAGTGCACCACACGATTTTGTGAAAGGACCAATCGAAGGCGATCTTACGATGTAGAGTTGTGTTACGTTTTGTTGCTCCGCTTTTTTTTTCAAATTGTCTCTTCTACTTGTTGTTAATAGGGAACGTCGCTCGTCTAATATGTTTTTTGTTCTACTGGGGCTTGTACTTTATGGAAGTGACTCACCGCAGACTCCGCGTTCGGACAGTAGCGTTTCTTGTCCTCCCCGAATCGATGCGCGGGTGACGTTAGATTTCCAGAAAGAGTTTTACTCAAAAAGGGGATGAGGCTCCAGTTTTAAAGTTGAAGTCATCCGTGCTCTGTGTCGGGTTCTCGCGGTCATATAAGGATACGTTATAATACTTCCGAAATAATGTCTGTTTCCAAACAATTATATAGTAAGTATCGACTTAAGTATGTTG
>NW_011365010.1:3885-5074 GCF_000735185.1 Notothenia coriiceps
AGCTTATTGGTTATGAACAAGACTTCACTTTAGAATAGGGAACATGTTCTTAGATATAAATACCTAATTAGAGTCAAACTACTAGCTTATTGGTGATGAACAAGACTTCACTTTAGAATAGAGAACATTTTCTTAGATATAAATACCTAATTAGAGTCAAACTACTAGCTTATTGGTTATGAACAAGACTTCACTTTAGAATAGGGAACATGTTCTTAGATATAAATACCTAATTTTGAGTTATTTAGACACAATTAACACTTATAGTTTCATGTCTTGTTACATAAGAATAGATCATATTTGTTAAGTGTTATTCTGGGAGAATTACTATTCTTGTGCTACTACTGCCTTATTAGGCCCATATTGAGCAGAGCATATTAAGACCCAAACTCATGTACAACAACTTCCTTACTTGCAATAAATAAGCACTAATTAGATGGTTATTGAGGAAAAACTCTCAACTAATGGCGTATTACTTGTAGAATATGGTCATGTAGAATAAGGCATTAATAAGTGTTTTATAATGACTAATAAAGAGCCAATATACTGCTAATATGCATGTTAATTAACAACTAGTTGATGGTTAATTTGTGTACCTACACAACATCCTTATACATGATTAATTTATCCGAACCCAGAGCAAGCACAGCTACGCAACACACACACCACCACACACACACACACACACACACAACACGACACGGACACAACACACACAACACACACACAACCACAGCACACGGGCACACACACACACCACACGAAACAATCGTGGGAATTATAAAGGACGACGTCACCGACGACTCACAATAGGTCTTTTCCCACTCACCGTCTCAGTAGTATAGAAGTGACCGGAATGATTGACAAAAAAGTCTTTGCTTATTATAGCATCGTTTCTGTAGTTCCTTAGGAGTTGTGTGTGTCTCGACCGTCCGAGTCGAGTAATCCGGGTCTAGATACTGAACGAATCTAGTCTAGTACTGTTATATGACAAATTCCCCGGGTTATTACATAAAAAACCCCCCAGCACAAGGGACAGGACATCACATAAGATATCTGACACAGTACGTACATTTACTTGCGTATCATTGTATAGACTGAAATTTTAGTCCATTTTCGAAGTTTGAATTTCAGGTTAGAAAGTCAAACAACACACGTCTTGGTCTCTCTTAGCTGTTATGTAAGGTCG
>NW_011365010.1:6094-8644 GCF_000735185.1 Notothenia coriiceps
TTACAATAAGGCAATTGTCTTTTGTATTACAAGTTTTCTGAAATAGCATGTTTAAATATGCAAATTAGCCATTATCTCATCAAATATGTGCATATTTTAACACATTTCAGGAATCGAAATCTGAACTTTGGATAAAGCCAGGTTCAAAATTCTTGTTTTATTTTGTAGTCATATTAGTATCTAAGGCTTTTACAGAAGGGATTTTGGATATCTCTTTTTATCACTCCATAAATCAGAAAATACTGTCAACAGCCCTAAAATATCAATNAGACAAACTATAGTCAAATAAACACTTAAATGTGTATTTTGTACGTTTTCCTTCCAAAAGCCTGAAAGAAAACATGTTATAGAATCAAAATAGCACAAAATCTCAAAATTGACCAGTGCTTGAAAAACGATGTTTTTGCCTGCCGTGTCTCGCCTTAAAGAAAACAAGATACTAAGAAAACAGCACAAAAGAAGGAAATAGGTCAAAGACACAGGGAGCTGGAGGACAGAGAAATCAGCAGAAGAAGAAAGACAGGAAGTAAACACTAATGGGAACAGGAGAAGAAAACAGACAGGAAGTAAACACTATAGGGAACTTGGTATGATTTTTTTCCTAAGTGCTGACTGACCGATCTCAGTGGCCTCCGAGGAGCTGGACACAGCGTCAAGTGACCTCTCCTCCGTGGGGCTGACGGGGCCGAAGGTTCCCAGTCCTACCAGTCTGTCCATTGGGGGGGGCACTATGGTGGCCGTGGCCATCGGAGTCCGCAGTGAGCTCAGGATGGACGGCTGCTCCACCACGATGCCTTTATGCTCCTGGACAGGGAGACAACAGCAGGGACTGCCCTGTCATTGTTGAAAGTGATATCTGTGATTAATTTGCCGATGGCTTCCAGTGACAGTCACTGCTACTGTCCCAGTGGGATGGTGTTGTGCGAGATGCTGTAATAACCCGGTCTCATTAACTGATATTTATATTAAACAAAACTGTAACACAAACAGGGTAAGTAAAATTTGATACTTAGAGAAATCTGTAAAGAGGGAGCACACTATTTTACTGTGGTGGAAAGTAACTGTTTACTCAAGTATTGTACTTAGGTACTTTTTTGACTTACTTGTACTTCACTCATTTCTATTTTGTGTTTTTACTACACTACATGTATTGCATATTTAACATTTATTTGTTTACATTTAAATACACAGTCTTTTTTGGTATTATGCAGTACTACTTTTATTCTTAGTATTTTAAAAAGTAACACACTTGCTAAACTTTGACAAACTACAACAATAAAATCATGAGATGTATTTGTTGATGATAAAAACAGAATAATGCTGTTTAGTCGGGGGCCTAGGGGATTTTTTGGTTCAGATTCTCGCAAATTCGCCAAATTTGGTACAGATGTTGTCCACACCGTACTTAATCATTTTAAGATGGGTGCCAAGATTGGCGCCCCATGGTACTGCCATATTGCGCAATCCAATATGGCTGCCACCCGAAAAAAACGGAAAGTCATAGAATCATAAATAATACCACTTTTTAGGGGGTTTCTGGGTCGTAGAATCTGATTCTGGTGTTATTTTAATGAGTTGAGGTCAAGATTACCCCTCAAGGTCAAGTTTACTCATCAAAGTTAGTACATAAAGGTAATATTGGGGTAAAATCCGGTATTTCTGGTGCGCCATGCCAGATGCTACCCCCAAAAAGTTATTTTTTTCCATTATAAGTTGTAGTTGTATATATATATCAATGTTTCACAACTCAAAACAGTAGATTGTTTATTATAAACAACAAACTAATACAAGTCCAACTTCAACAACAGTAAACAACAGTAGGGGACAATGTAATCAAAATAGTTACTCCGTAAAACTTGCTAAAATCAAAAAGTTAGATCACAATGTTGTCTTTCACATTCTTTGTGTCTCCATCCCTTGCAAGGTGTGGAGTTACTGGCTGTCATCTTCATTATTAAGGCACCCACCTTCGCATTTGCAGAGGATTGTGCATCGGACACCGATACAGTGGCATTTGCACTTTCCCATGCATCCCTTGAGGCAGCCACAGCGCACAAGAAGGTCACATGCTGCTGATGCATCACTAAGAGTGGTCCACAGTGGTTGCCATGTGCCAGTGCCATCTTTGTGCCAGCCCCACTCACTGAAGTCAGGAATTTCCTGCTGGACCGAGGTTGTCTGATTCCAGTAGAAACTTGCCTGCAGTAGCGCTCGCTTGACATGCTGGAACAGTGCAGCTTGGGTAGGTGGGAGGTTTTCCAGGGATCTACTTCCAGTGGTGAAGAGGCAATGTCTGGCCTCATTGACACCAGCTGCACCACACCCCTTGCTGTACATGAGCACGACAAATCGTTCAATGTTCTGCATATGCACAGACTCAAGACTGAAGAGGTCAGGGGTGTTTGTGAGAGCAACTAGTGTGTTGGTGAGGTCTGGTATGCTTCTCCAGGCTGCCCAAGCTGTCTTCTTGCCACATCCAAGAAACTGGGAAGTTGTGTCACACCCTGTTAAGCTGTGGAAGAGGGGTAGTGCCAATGACTTTGATGGACC
>NW_011365011.1:0-1856 GCF_000735185.1 Notothenia coriiceps
AAAGGCCACTCTGAAACGTGCAGTTTTGCTTTATTGGGGGGGTCTTGGGGGTTCCGAAAACCAGTCAGGTTTAACCCTAACATGTCACCCACTGACACATTAAAAAATGTTTTACGGTTTAACCCTAACCCTAACATGTCAGTGGGTGACATGTTAGGGTTAGGGTTAGGGTTAAACCTGACTGGTTTTCGGACCCCCCCAGAATAAAGCAAAACTGCACGTTTCAGAGTGGCCTTTTATTGTGGCCAGCCTAAGGCACACCTGTGCAATAATCATGCTGTCTAATCAGCATCTTGATATGCCACACCTGTGAGGTGGGATGGATTATCTCGGCAAAGGAGAAGTGCTCACTATCACAGATTTTTTCAGATTTGTGAACAACATTTGAGAGAAATGGTTATTTTGTGTATATAGAAAATGTTTTAGATCTTTGAGTTCATCTCATGAAAAATGGGAGCAAAAACAAAAGTGTTGCATTTATATTTTTGTTCAGTGTATATAACTGAGACCTATTATATATTGATGAAAAACAGTATAATAGGGGACCTTTAAGACGGCAGCATCCTTGTATTGCAAGCAATTCACATTACCAATTAATTATTGGTCTGTTGTGCTTCGAAATGTTTACTGAGTTGAGGATGGCTGTATCACACATAAAATACATGATATATCCTAATTTATGTTACAACAAAATGACGACAACCTGTTAAAATATGCAACATTGGAACTTAAACCAAGCTGATGCAACGGTTAGCAGAGGCTGAAATTACTGAATGAAATACTGTTGGCTACAAAATGTTTCTCACATTAAGGGGTCTTGAGCCATGCGGGGCCAGGCAACGTAGCAGAGGGTCCTGCGGGGCAGTGTTTGGGTGGTGGAGAAGTAGCAGAGAGGGAAAGCAAGCACAATGGCCAGACTCCAGATACAGATGATAACTCCTGTGGTGGCCTTCCCCGACAGACGAGGCTTCAGAGGATAGATGATGGCCATGAACCTGCAGGGAAGAGATGAGAAAGAAATCATTATGTTGAAAGCCTCGACAACATGTATTGTGGAGCCTAGGGGAATGACTGCTGATTCAGTTACAATAAAATAAAGAAAAATAAATAACTGATTGGTTTACTCTGTATTTACCATGGAAGCCACTTCACTGTTTAGTTGTTGTTTATTCAGGTATACTTTAAGAGTGGTTAAGCGTTTGACACCAACTTGGACAGGTTATGGCATTATATTGATTATTGCTAGTGTAATCATTATGATTCAAGATTTTCAAACTTTTCTACAACAATTATATACTATGTTTTCTGTCTCTCCACCTGTAAAAGTCCACTAACACTGTGATGTTGGATTCTTCAGAGAAATTGATGCATGCTCCAGATTTAGTTTGAGCCTAACAGTGAAGGTCTCAGAACAGGAAAGTGATTACCAGCTGGACATTAACCAATGTCAGGATGCTTCATGATTTCCAATAGTTGCTAACGCAGGCTTTGAAATGCAAATGTAATCTGCATAAAATGGTAAATAATAAGTCTTGTCCTGTCACCTCAGTGATTGGAACTCTCTGAGGGACAACAACAAGAAGGCCCCGTTTATGTACCAGTAATTGCTTGGCATTTATTCACAGTGTCTCTTTGGCCCTTGTGGTTGGCAGTGTGTGAACAGATTATTAGATATCCAATCAAGTATGTGCCACACAGTCCAATCCAAGGAGCTTGGCTGAACTAATATACCTTAAACCACTGAACAAAGCTAATCTTCATTTGTCCTCATCCGGCTTTATGCAACTCCCCTTTGCCCAAGACAGGCAAGTTTAGCCTGAAACACGAGAAAAATACACACACACACACACATACCT